>NW_026114411.1:0-300000 GCF_018139145.2 Gymnogyps californianus | reverse complement strand
TTCACCACCTTTCCCAACAGACTCATTTCTTTCTTCCTTACAATATTGCCACCTGCAGTCTCTGTATTTTTTAGGGTCTGCTGAGGATGGAGCAACAGAGTGGCCTCTCAGAGACCAGGTTCTTGCTGGTGTAATGGAGTAAGTCGCAGCACATGCATGTGTTTGAGTGGTGTGGGGATGCCCATAGGATCTGGCCTTCATCCGGCTCCTTCCCATACACTTCGCTCAAACCTCAGCAGCACTTCAGTGCGGTGACAGAGCTGTCAGGGCGAGCAAGTGCCTAGACTGCTCCCCTCCTCGCCCCAGAACGTGGTGGATGGGTATCTGTTAACATGATATGACGGCGTACCCTCCTGGTTGCCTGGCGTGCGTGTGTGGGGGGACATATCCTGCCATGTGACTACTTTGTGTACCCTTTGTGGGACCAAAAGCAATTGTCCCCTGTCATATGGCTGGATGTGCACTCAGCATGTGGTGGAGAATATGAAAGGTTTGGTCACGTCAGATTTAAATTCAGTACGTGCCATGGAAGGAGTTTTGTCTGTGTGTCCCTCCAGTGTCTCCTTAAAAGGCTCTGTTGGCCTGACCTGGTCTCAGAGTGCTTCATCTCAGCTCTAGCCACCGATTTCTGAGTATAACAGTGGCTGTGCCCAGGACTACATAGCATGGCCTTGAGGAGGGAGGGGAGAAAAAATGACCTAATTGTAGATGGGTTTGCTTGAAACTTGTATGTTAAGAACACGAGCTGTGGAAAAACTCTCTTGAACATGTTTGTAGGATTGGATCTGTGCTCCCATCAGTATTTATCATAGAATCATAGAATCATTTAGGTTGGAAAAGACCTTTAAGATCATCAAGTCCAACCATAAACCTAACACTGCCAAGTCCACCACTAAACCATGTCCCTAAGCACCACGACAACACATCTTTTAAATACCTCCAGGGATGGTGACTCCACCACTTCCCTGGGCAGCCTGTTCCAATGCTTGACAACCCTTTCGGTGAAGAAATTTTTCCTAAAATCCAATCTAAACCTCCCCTGGCGCAACCTGAGGCCGTTTCTTCTCGTCCTATCACTTGTTACTTGGGAGAAGAGACCGACACCCACCTCGCTACAACCTCCTTTCAGGTAGTTGTAGAGAGCGATAAGGTCGCCCCTCAGCCTCCTTTTCTCCAGGCTAAACACCCCCAGCTCCCTCAGCCGCTCCTCATAGGACTTGTTCTCTAGACCCTTCACCAGCTTCGTTGCCCTTCTTTGGACACACTCCAGCACCTCAATGTCTTTCTTGTAGTGAGGGGCCCAAAACTGAACACAGTATTCGAGGTGCGGCCTCACCAGTGCCGAGTACAGGGGGACAATCACTTCCCTAGTCCTGCTGGCCACACTATTTCTGATACAAGCCAGGATGCTCTTGGCCTTCTTGGCCACCTGGGCACACTGCCGGCTCATGTTCAGGCAGCTGTCGACCAACACCCCCAGGTCCTTTTCCACCAGGCAGCTTTCCAGCCACTCTTCCCCAAGCCTGTAGCATTGCATGGGATTGTTGTGACCCAAGTGCAGGACCCGGCACCTAGCCTTGTTGAATCTCATACACTTGGCCTCGGCCCATCAATCCAGCCTGTCCAGATCCCTCTGTAGAGCCTTCCTACCCTCAAGCAGATCAACACTCCCGCCCAACTTGGTGTCCTCTGCAAACTTCCTGAGGGTGCACTCGATCCCCTCATCCAGATCATTGATTGATAAAGATATTAAACAGAACTGGCCCCAATACTGAGCCCTGGGGAACACCACTTGTGACTGGCTGCCAACTGGATTTAACTCCATTCACCACAACACTTTGGGCCCGGCCATCCAGCCAGTTTTTTACCCAGAGAAGAGTACACCCGTCCAAGCCATGAGCAGCCAGTTTCTCCAGGAGAATGCTGTGGGAAACAGTGTCAAAGGCTTTACTAAAGTCCAGGTAGACAACACCCACAGCCTTTCCCTCATCCACTAAGCAGGTCATCTTGTCATAGAAGGCAATCAGGTTAGTCAAGCAGGACCTGCCTTTCATCAACCCATGGGCCTGATCACCTGGTTGTCCTGTACATGCCATGTGATGGCACTCAAGATGATCTGCTCCATAACCTTCCCCGGCACCAAGGTCAGACTGACAGGCCTGTAGTTCCCCGGATCCTCCTTCCAGCCCTTCTTGTAGATGGGCATCACATTGGCTAACCTCCAGTCAACTGGGACCTCCCCGGTGAGCCAGGACTGCTGATAAATGATGGAAAGTGGCTTGGTGAGCACTTCCACCAGCTCCCTCAGTACCCTTGGGTGGATCCCATCTGGCCCCATAGACTTGTGTATGTCTAAAAGTGGTGTAGCAGGTTGCTAACCATTTCCCCTTGCATTATGGGGGCTTCATTCTGCTCCCCGTCCCTGTCTTCCAGCTCAGGGGGCTGGGTACCCCGAGAACAACTGGTTTTACTGTTAAAGACTGAGGCAAAGAAGGCATTAAGTACCTCAGCCTTTTCCTTATCCTTTGTCACTATGTTTCCCCCCCGCATCCAATAAAGGATGGAGATTCTCCTTAGCCCTCCTTTTGTTGCTAATGTATTTATAGAAACATTTTTTATTGTCTTTTATGGCAGTAGCCAGATTAAGTTCTAGTTGGGCTTTGGCCCTTCTAATTTTCTCCCTGCATAACCTCATGACATCTTTATGGTCCTCCTGAGTGGCCTGCCCCTTCTTCCAAAGGTCATAAACTCTCTTTTTTTCCCTGAGTTCCAGCCAAAGCTCTCTGTTCAGCCAGGCCAGTCTTCTTCCCCGCCGTCTTGTCTTTCAGCACATAGGGACAGCCTGCTCCTGTGCCTTTAAGATTTCCTTCTTGAAGAATGTCCAGCCTTCCTGGACTCCTTTGCCCTTCAGGACTGCCTCCCAAGGGACTCTGTCAACCAGGCCCCTAAACAGGCCAAAGTCTGCCCTCTGGAAGTCCAAGGTAGCAGTTCTGTTAACCCCTCTCCTTACTTCTCCGAGAATCAAAAACTCTATCATTTCATGATCACTGTGCCCAAGACGGCCTCCAACCATCACATCACCCACAAGTCCTCCTCTGTTCGCAAACAACAGGTCCAGCAGGGCACCTTCCCTAGATGGCTCCCTCACCAACTGCGTCAGGAAGTTATCATCTTCCACACACCCCAGGAACCTCCTAGACTGTTTCCTCTCTGCTGTATTGTATTTCCAGCAGACATCTGGTAAGTTGAAGTCCCCCACGAGAACAAGGGCTAGCGATCGTGAGACTTCTCCCAGCTGCTTATAGAATATTTCATCTGCCTCTTCATCCTGGTTGGGTGGTCTATAACAGACTCCCACCATGATATCTGCCTTGTTGGCCTTTCCCCTGGTTCTTACCCATAAACACTCGACCCTTTCATCACCATCGTCAAGCTCTAGACAGTCAAAACACTCCCTAACATACAGGGCTACCCCGTTGCAGCACTCCAGTTGTGTGAGTCATCCCACCAATCCCATAAATAGGAGACAGAATGCAGCACTGCGCTCCAAGTGATTTCCTTCTTCATGCAATCATTATAGGAAGAAAGAATTCATAGGAAAAGAACAGTTTGCATGTCAGGGGGAGGGGAGGTGTTGTGGCAGAAAGGGTGGTAAGAAGACTTAGACGAAAGAAAAGGAGAAGGAAGGGTGATGAAAAAAAAGGTGATGAAGTTAAGAGCATTGTATGTAATAAGTGAGAAAAATAAAAATCATGGAGCAGTGCACAAAATAAAAATGCAATCTTTGCTTTGTTTCAGGTTAATCTCTTCATTCTTACTGTCCATATACTGTCCATATACCTGTACATTTGGTAATTGTTTAGCAGGCCTAATCATTTGCTTTCTGAAACTAGTATGTCCAACAGTCTTCCATCCTTAAAATACCTCAACTGTCCTTACTAATTTTGTATAGCATCATGTTGATGATTGTAATCCATCAAAAGTAAAATGCTTTCCATATTGAATAGTGAGTGACAATGAGGATGTTTCCTATACATGGTGTAACAGAAGCAGTCTAATCTCTGGAAGTGTAACCACATATGGCTGGGAAGGCATAGCTTTCCATGTTGGAATGAGGGACAAGACAGCTGTAAAATAATAGTTTTGGCATTTTAGATTCAATTTTTATTCCCTAAAGAAATGCTCCAAGTTTCCAGTGAAGCTTGGTTATTCAAAATTTCGGTAGCTAACAGTGGTTTGTGCCTCTTTTATTATTGCTGACAGATGATGGCAGACAGCTTTGACTTGTTTGCTGCAATACTGAGATTTTCAGGAGGTCACCCTTCTAAGCTCAAGCAGTTGAGGGGGAGGTGAGAAAAGAGAAAATGCATGTAGTGGGGGAGGAGAGCAAGGGAAAGAAAGGAGTGTTTTCCACTGAACATCTGAGAGTGAGTATACTATTATATTTGCTGAGATATCATTATTTTTAACTAGCTCTTGAAACTTCTGGCATGTTCACTGCCTGGAATGTACAAATGGAGGCAACTGAAATGAGCAGTTAGGGAAATAAGAGAGATATGCAGGGGTGCAGCTGGTTGTTAGGAGTAGAGAAATTTAAAATGCCCACAGCAACATTGCAAGTCATATTCCCTCACCTGAGAACTAGAAGAAAGCTACGTCTTGTGCAACTTTTCACATTAACGGCATATTAACCATGCAAAACAAGGAGATTTACTGGCTGATGTTCCTTTTTCAAGATTGCCAGCCTGAGTAGTCCATAAGATGGACAAATTGAATACCTGTCCTGGTACCCTTGGATGTATCCAACCAACACTCAGGCTCTTGATTAGGCACTCAGGCAAAGTGGTCCTGGCTTTCATGTGAGCCTTCTCCACAACAGTGTGTGTCAGCTTCAGAGTCCTCACTGTGTACACTAGCGTCAACACTGTCTACAGCAAATTGACTTTGTGTGCTGGTTTTGGCTGGGATAGAGTTAATTTTCTTCATAGCAGCTAGTATGGGGCTATGTTTTGGATTTGTGCTGGAAACAGTGTTGATAATACAGGGATGTTTTAGTTATTGCTGAGCAGTGCTTACACAGAGTCAAGGCCTTTTCTGCTTCTCACACCACCCCGCCAGCGAGTAGGCTGAGGGTGCACAAGAAGTTGGGAGGGGACACAGCCGGGACAGCTGACCCCAACTGACCAAAGGGATATTCCAGACCATATGATGTCATATAAAGCTGGGGGAAGAAGGAGGAAGGGGGGACGTTTGGAGTGATGGCATTTTGTCTTCCCAAGTAACCGTTACACTTTATGGAGCCCTGCTTTCCTGGAGATGGCTGAACACCTGCCTGCCCATGGGAAGTGGTGAATGAATTCCTTGCTTTGCTTTGCTTTGCTTGCACGCGCGGCTTTTACTTTCCCTATTAAACTGTCTTTATCTCAACCCACGAGTTTTCTCACTTTTCCGATTCTCTCCCCCATCCCACCGAGGGGGGAGTGAGCAAGCGGCTGTGTGGTGCTTAGTTGCTGGCTAGGGTTAAACCACGACACTTCAATATGTCTTTCCATGACAAAATCCAGTCAAGCTTTTCCTAACATACACAGATGAAAGGAGAATTGCTGGATATCTACTTTTTATTTTCCTGCAGTGGATTATGGTATTTTATTTGGCATGGCAATAGAGCAGCAGGACAAGTATGTAGAGTTGTCTACGGCAGCCAGAGATAGATATGGTCCTCATTTCAACAAGGTCTGAGCTCCTTCCATGTTGCACTGTATGAGGGGAGTGTTTGTCACGAGGGTGCAGATGGTTCATAAGTGCTCTCTGAAGCTCTGTATCTGATTTCTGTGGGACAAGAAGATGAAAAGAGCTTGCAGTGCTGTGCCATGAGTCTCCAATGTTGTAATGAGGAAGCAGAATTCAGCGGCAAATAGGGGCTTTCTTACCTTCCTAATCCTTCCAGGATACTCTCTGCTTGGGAAGGGTAGGAAGGCAGTAGCTTAGTAAAACATTACGTGTCTCATTTCATAATCTTCAAATAGGTACATAGGCTTTACATTATCTCAACAGCTAGTACGTATTAAAACTGTATCACATGAAATTAAGGTGTTTCAATATTTCTGACTCCGTGTAAAGACGCCCTTAGGTCACAGATCTAGTCAGGTGTACAACTCTATTTCTACTCACAATCCCAGTGAAGGTAGCAAGCTTACTCATGTGAAAAATAATACCTCTGCATTTTAAAAAGCAGATCCTTATATTTTAAATCTCTGTGGCAGCAGCATGCATGTTAAATTACCTAACTTTCTGGGACATCATTCATTTTTTTCCAAAGTTACATGTGATTCACCTAGCTTTCATGTCCATACATTTTTATTGACAATTGTTTGCCTTAAAATTAAAGAGTAATTAAACTTATGCTATAGGGGTTTTACACTATAAGGATGAATGCTCATCACTTAAATATTTGTGCATATATATATGCCACATTGTCATATATGATTTATATACACATATGTATCATATATCATATTTCAGATTTAAGCTTTAGCAGATTGATGTGTGTATATATATCCAGAACTCTATTTATTAATAGTTGTATTGAAACATAAATACACAACTGAACTGCAGGCAAATTAGCTCATATAGTAAATATAGATATGTCATGGAAAAGAACACAACCATACCCTGGCAATTTCCTGTTTCTTCAGAGTTAGCATGAGAAAATGTCTATGCAGATTTAAAATGCTGAACACCCTGACAAGGACAGTGTCATTCAACATGTGAATGTCTTAAAAAGTAATTTATGTATATTCACATCTTTGAGGATTTCTCTCCCAAAGGCCTCTTGGTTGTACAGTGGATTAATTCAAGATGGTTTTTATTGAAGGTAGAAAAAGAACTAAAAAAGAGTACAATTGTTTCTCTCCTTTAATAAAATGCTGATACATCTAAATCAGTGGTTTTCAGATGGAGGTGGCTGCTACTCATAAAGAATTGTGCAAATCAGTAGGATGGGGCAACCAATGTTTGAAAATGTTTTAAAATTTCTCCCTCATACCAGTATGCCAGCCTGTTCATGAACTACTTGTGGGAAGGTGTTTGAGAGAACTGTGCCACCAAATCTACTCTGTATCTAAGATACACATCTTTATCACCTGAACTTCTCCACTGATTTCCATTGCTAATTCAATATTTACTGCCCTTCCCGTACTAGAGTATGAACATCATCTTTCTAGATAACATGGCTGACAAAAAGTGACAATACAAATTACCCTGTATAGGAAACCACAAATCAACACACTCTTCACAAAATCAGCCACCATGCAAAACACACTAGAAAAAAAGTCTCTAGAACTGCCCTGCAAGAATCAGGCTGTGTATTTGAATTAGCCACCTGAATACCATCTATGAATCTAACAACGCAGAAAGGAAACCCATCACTGACAGTATGTTCCTGTCTATTACATACTATTCAATGCTGGTATGCACACAGAAAATTCTTAAATAATTACAGCATCTACTAAAACACATCCTTGAAGAGTTCTTCCTTGAGCCCTTTTCCACCTCTCTTTTCAAACAACGCTTCCAGTATTAAACTCACAATCCAAAAGCAAATTTCCCCTGTACTAACAAACACCCATCAGAAACAAACCTTGCTGGCACAGCAAATGCAAAATTCATGAATACCAATGTACTTAACATAATTGATGTCAGTGCCCCAAAGAACTATTAATTTCCATGGGTCTTGTTCATACACTTTTTTAAATGTGATATATTGCACTAAACACATCACATACCCTCATAAGAATTGCGTGCATGAAACTAATCAACCATTATTCATGAACTCACACAGATAACTGATCAAGGACAAAACACAGAAAAGGATAGGAGAATATTTTTGTCATAAATAAAATATTCCGTCTCTTGCACAGTCCAGATCCTCACAGGGGACCTACAAGTCATATTTAAAAAATAATCCTGGGAACTAAATTCTTAATGGTGGATAAACAAATTGTGGACTCATGTATTGGGTCTGGCTGGGATGGAGTTAATTTTCCCCATAGCAGCCCTCATAGTGCTGTGCTCTGTATTGGTAGCTAGAAAGGTGTGGATAACACACCAGGGTTTTGGCTACTGCTGAGCACTGCTCCCACAGCATCAAGGCTGCCTCTCCAACATTGCCCCCCTCACCAGTAGGCTGGGGGTGGGCAAGATCTTGGGAGGGGACACAGCCAGGACAGCTGACCCAAACTGACCAAAGGGGTATTCCATACCATATGACATCTGCTCAGCAATAAAAGCTAAGAGAAAGTAGGAGGAAGAGGAGCATTCATCATTAAGGCATTTGTCTTCCGGAGCAACCGCTACGGATAATGAGGCCCTGCTTCCCGGGAAGTGGCTGGACATCGCCTGCTGATGGGAAGTAGAGAATAAAATCTTTTGTTTTCCTTTGCTTTCGCGCACGACCTTTGCTTTTGCTTTATTAAACTGCCTTTATCTTGACCCATGAGTTCTATTTCATCTTATTTTCTCCCCCCCCATCCTGCTGAGGAGGGGGAGTGATAGAGCGGCTTTGGTGGGCACCTGGCAGCCAGCCAGGGTCAACCCACCACAGTCCTTTTTGGTGCCCAACGTGGGGCTCGAGACAACGGCAGTTTTGTATTAAGCGTGCTATAGCTATAGTAGTTATTAAGTGGCAAGCTCCTGTGCAGGTCATGGAGTTTGTTGGCTGCTCTGCTTATCTCTTTATTCTGCTGAGCTTGGGAACATGTTAGTACAAACAATGGCTCTGTGCTTTGCCCTGGCATTGATGGCCTTGCTGTGCTGGGGGAGCTATCTGGTGGAGAGGATGAGGGAATACACCTCCTTCTTCCTACCTGGGACTGATGTGGGTGGTTTTATTATGCAAGAGGCTCCTGAGGTCCTTGTTCCCCTTATGTGAGCTGTTCAATACTACTAGTTAACACTGTTGGCATATTATGGGGTTTGTGGAATATGGTCTCGTCCCGGAGTAAGAGGAGACAACTTTTGGGTGAGGCAATACTGAAATGTGCCCTGAGGCGGCCGGTCCCTGGGTGGCAGGGTGTGTGGAAGGACTTGGGCAGATTCCTAGGACGGTTATCACCTCCCATAGCCTGGGACTTTACACCTGAACAGGCAAGCAACCCTGGCAAACTGATGCGCCACCTGATAGAAGGGTGCCTTGCCTACCCCAATGAAAACCAGCAGCTTCTAGCACTGTACTGGGGCCTGGCCTGTGCCTATCGAGCCACAGTTCAGTACTATCAGAGGACTGTGGTTGAGGCAGGGACCCAAACTGCATCTGAGGACACCATGGTTGAGATAGGCACCCAAACAACAACAACAACTACAGTAATTGCCCCAGTAGTGAAAAAGAAACAGTGGACAAGGAGAACAACGGGTCCATACCCTCGATTAGTAAGGGAGGAGGAAGAAGAGGAAAGGTTTGATCAAGAAGCCGGTCCTTCGACAAAGAAATGGGAGGAAGGAATGAGAGAAATCAGACAGGAAGCAGAAACTACCCGGCCCTGACCTCATCAGAGCTTCGAGACATGCGGAAAGATTATAGCCGCCAGCCAGGTGAGCGGATTGCTGCCTGGCTGCTCCGATGCTGGGATAGAGGGGCCGACAGTCAGCAATTGGAAGGTAAGGAAGCCCAACAGTTGGGATCTCTTGCTAGAAACCGGGGAATTGAGGGAGGAATTGGAAAAGAGGCAGCAATTTGCAGTCTCTGGAGACGGCTCCTCTCAAGTGTGAGGGCAAGATATCCATTCAAGGAAGATCTTGTGAACTCCCCAGGAAAGTGGACTACTGCAGATGAAGGCATCCAGTACCTGAGAGAATTAGCGGTGCTGGAAGTCATCTACAGTGATCTAGACGATGATGAGGTCTCCAAAGATCCAGAGGATGTCCTGTGCACACGGGCCATGGGGAGGAAGGTGATTCAAAGTGCCCCAGCGTCCTATTCTAACAGCTTGGCAGCGATGTATTGCCCAGATATGGATACACCAACTGTGGAGAGAGTGTCTTCTTGGCTCCAAAACTTTTGAAGAAAATCTCTGTCCCTCCTCATCCCTACAGGACAGCGCCTTGGCTGTCAGGGGCGCCCCAAGAAGTCAGTCCCCTCCTGCCCCGGTCAGAGGGAAAGGGAGCCCCAGACGCATGCCACATGGTGCACTCTGGTTCTTCCTGCGTGACCAGGGGGAGGACATGAGGAAGTGGGATGGTGAACCCACCTTTCAGCTGGAAGCCCGTGTACTTGAACTGAGAGGGAAGACTGCTGTTAAGAAGGGGCCGCCCAAGAAGGCTGTCAGCATAGTTGCTGTAGAGACACAAGAAGGCAATCGGCGATCTCCCAGACAAAGAAGGACTGAAATCACCTCCCTTGATCCTGGTGAGGGGACTTCTGGTCTGGCACTGCAAGGGTCAGACAGTGAATACTCTGACCAGGAACAGGAAGAGAGGGTCCCTGCCTTCGGCCAGGAGGAGGAAAAGGCATGACCGGGTATACCGGACTGTGTGGATTCGATGGCCTGGCACATCAGACCCACCAAAGTATAAGGCTTTGGTAGACACTGGTGCACAGTGTACGCTGGTGCCATCAGGGTATAGGGGCACGGAACCCATCTGGATCTCTGGAGTGACAGGGGGATGCCAAGAATTGTCTGTATTGGAGGCTGAGGTGAGCTTAACAGGGGACAAGGGGCAAAAGCACCCCATTGTGACCGGCCCAGAGGCCCCTTGTATCCTTGGCATAGACTACCTCAGGAGAGGGTACTTCAAGGACCCAAAGGGGTACCCATGGGCTTTTGGTGTAGCCACTGTGAACACAGAGAAGATCAAACAGCTATCTACCCTGCCTGGCCTCTCGGAGGATCCCTTCGTTGTGGGATTGCTGCGAGTTGAAGAACAGCAGGTGCCAATTGCTACCAGGACAGTGAACCCGTGGCAATATCACATGAACTGAGACTCCCTGGCTCCCATCCATGAGCTGATTCATCAACTGGAGAGCCAAGGAGAGTGATCAGCAAGACTCACTCACCTTTCAATAGTCCCATATGGCCAGTGCAAAAGTCTGACGGAGGGTGGAGGTTAACAGTAGACTATCGTGGTCTGAACGAAGTGACACCACCACTGAGTGCTGCTGTACCAGACATGCTAGAGCTCCAATATGAACTGCAGTCAAAGGCAGCCAAGTGGTATGCTACAATTGACATTGCCAATGCGTTTTTCTCAATTCCTTTGGCAGCAGAGTGCAGGCCACAGTTTGCTTTCACTTGGAGAGGTGTTCAATACACCTGGAATCGACTGCCCCAGGGGTGGAAGCACAGCCCTACCATTTGTCATGGACTAATCCAAACTGCACTGGAACAAGGTGATGCCCCTGAACATTTGCAATACATCGATGACATCATCGTGTGGGGCAACAAGGCAGAAGAAGTGTTTGAGAAGGGAAAAAGAGTGATTCAGATTCTTCTGAAAGCTGGTTTCACCATAAAGAAAAGCAAGGTCAAGGGACCTGCACAGGAGACTCAGTTCTTGGGAATAAAATGGCAGGATGGACGCCGTTATGTGCCTATGGATGTGGTCAACAAGATAGCAACTATGTCTCCACCAGCTAACAAGAAGGAAACACAAGCTTTCCTAGGCCTTGTGGGGTTCTGGAGAATGCATATTCCGGGTTATACTCAGCTTGTGAGCCCTCTCTATCGAGTAACCCGAAAGAAGAACTATTTTGAGTGGGGCCTTGAGCAACAGCAAGCCTTTGAGCAGATCAAACAGGAGATAGCTCGTGAGGCAGCTCTTGGGCCTGTCCGGACAGGACCAGCTGTGCAAAATGTACTCTACACTGCAGCTGGGGAGCATGGTCTCACCTGGAGCCTCTGGCAGAAAACACCAGGAGAAACCCGAGGTCGACCATTAGGGTTTTGGAGCCGGGGGTATCGAGGATCAGAAGCCCACTACACCCCAACTGAAAAAGAGATACTAGCAGCATATGAGGGGGTTCGAGCCGCTTCAGAAGTTGTTGGTACAGAAGCATATCTCCTCTTGGCACCACGATTGCCCATGCTACACTGGATGTTCAAAGGAAACAGCCCTCTACACATCACGCAACCAGCGCTACATGGAGTAAGTGGGTAGGGTTGATCACGCAACGAGCTCGACTGGGGAAGCCCAACCGCCCAGGAATCCTGGAAGAGATCATGGACTGGCCAGAAGGCAGAGATTTTGGAGCATTGCCTGAGGAGGTGGCTCATGCCCAAGAGGCACCACCACCATATAATGAGTTATCAGAAGATGAAAGGCGTTATGCTTTGTTTACTGATGGATCCTGTCGTATGGTAGGAAACCATCGGAAGTGGAAAGCTGCTGTGTGGAGTCCCACACGACAAGTCGTTGAGGCCACTGAAGGAGAAGGTGAGTCAAGTCAGTTTGCAGAAGTGAAAGCCATCCAACTAGCCCTAGAGATTGCTGAACGAGAAAAGCAGCCAGTACTCTATCTCTCTGCTGACTCCTGGATGGTGGCTAATGCCCTATGGGGGTGGCTACAGCAGTGAAAGAAGACCACTTGGCAGCACAGGGGTAAACCCATCTGGGCTGCTGCATTATGGCAGGACATCGCTGCCCGGGTAGAAAACATGGCTCTAAAGGTACATCATGTAGATGCTCACATGCCCAAAAGCTGCGCCACTGAAGAACATCAGAACAATGAACAGGTAGACAAGGCTGCCAAAATCGAAGTAGCTCAGGTGGACCTGGACTGGGAGCGTAAGGGTGAGCTATTTGTAGCTCGATGGGTCCACGAAACATCGGGACATCTAGGGAGATGCAACATACAGATGGGCTCGTGATCGAGGGGTGGACCTGACCATGGAGGCCATCACACAGGTCACTCATGAATGTGAAACATGTGCTGCAATCAAGCGAGCCACACGAGTAAAATCTCCCTGGAATAGAGGGCGGTGGCTGGGTTTTCAATATGGCGAGGCCTGGCAAATTGACTATATTGGACCACTGCCATGAACACGCCAAGGCAAGCACTACATACTCACCATGGTGGAAGCAACCACTGGCTGGCTAGAGACATACCCTGTAAACCATGCCACTGCCTGAAACACCATCTTAGGCCTTGAAAGGCAAATTTTGTGGTGATATGGTACCCCAGAAAGAATTGAATCAGACAATGGGACTCGTTTCCAGAATAACTTCATAAACTCCTGGGCCAAGAAACACGGCATTGAGTGGGTGTATCACATCCCCTATCACCCACAAGCCTCTGGAAAGATTGAGAGATATAACGGACTGTTAAAGACTATGTTGAGAGCATTGGGCAATGGGGCATGGAAGCACTGGGATACAAATTTAGCAGAAGCCACTTGGCTGGTTAACCCCAGAGGATCTGCTAACTGTCCTGGTCCTGCCCAAACAAAACCCTTACATACTGTGGGAGGAGATAAGGTCCCTACAGTGCACATGGGGAAGGGGCTGGGGAAGGTTTAATTGGTTAAAATAATTTTATTATACTAAGAACAATCATGTCCCGCTTGTATTTAGTTTGGGTTTTGCTACTTGTTAGATCTGATTAATGGATGTCAGTCAAGTCCAAAAGTTTGTTTTCTCCAGTTCTATCAGTTAGTCTAATTAAAGATAGCACCTCTTCTGCAAACCTTGTCTCACTTGTATCACACAGTATAATAGCCACAGCATCATAACTGCACTCTCAGAATGCACAGAAGTGAGATAAACTTTTAACTGAAACACTTCTCTCCTACTTTTACAGCAAATGAAATGGGTATAGGAGGAAGAGGAAATAATACAATAAATTTTAACTTCAGATAAAGACAGATCACTATATGAAGGTTGGAAAGCAGTGCCCTAAGGGCCTCATAACAGCAACTGTATTTTACACTGAACGTTTTTCCATTAATTGATAGGTTTCTGTGCCACCTGCATTTAGATTTAAGTGGATTTGTCTCACCAACAGTAAAGAACAAGGCTATTTTTTTCTTGCTTAAATCTTTTCTGTGCAAATTCAAAGGGGGGCTTTCTTGCCAAAGTTGTGTGTCTGTTTAATGTGAATGTACACTGTCTAATCATAACACTTTGAAATATGTTCATGAAAAATGTCTTGAGTTGATGCTGTCATGATACTCAGTTGTAAACTCTGCTATGTTGCTAATAGCATGGTTAATTAGAATCTATGCATTTTCTCAAACTTAGTTTAACAAAGTAAATTATTTAAAATATTTTATTTATAGAAATCATAATAAAGAGTAATTACAGCTCTAGACTAAAGCGCTCTTCTCAGAAGCACTTGGTAAAGCCACTTTCTCTGTTGAGAGCTTTTGCTTGTTTGCAGGCATGGAAATAAGTTAATACACATCTTTTTCACCTTTGTGGCCTGGAAAGTCAATATTTCCTTACTGATTTAGCATATTACTCATATCTGCCATGTAAGGCTTGTATTAAAACATCCTTTTGATGGAGAAAACTAGTAGATTAAACCTGTGAATTAAAACATTAAAAATATACTTTAGTTTCATTGTTTGCAACTCTCATGTCTTAGAACTTAGGACAGATATAACTGAAAATGTCTATTTTAGATTTTAAAAAGCCACTCTGAAACCATTCTTCCCACAGGAAAATGAAAAATGTCTATAATGGTTTTATATTCTATTTGTTCAAAGGAGAAGGGATAAAATACTAAAAAAAGGAGAACATTTCTTAACACTTAGAACTATGTCATTTATATTTGTCAGGTGGGGAGAAGAAAGGGAAAAAATAACTGAACAAAGTGAACTGAAGACTTCATAAAGAAGAGAAACGGGGAAGACAAACTGATTCTCCTTTAATTACACTTAAAATTTAATTTCTTATATGATGAATAAAATCTACAACTGTTTTAACAGATTCTGAAAAAGTCATTATTTTCCCCAAACTAAAGTTATCTTTTATCGTGAACCCTATTTTACAGATGGAGGACAATCAAAAGGATTGTTTTTTGAACTCTCCTAAAAATGTTTCATGGTAGCTTTTCCACAAATCAAAAACTCTTTACTTAAAGTACAATCTATTAGTCTAACAGGCCTAGAGACAGGATAGTTCATCTCACTGGACTGTCTGGATCTCCTTGCTTCAAAGGAATTTAACTTGTGGTTCCAAACATGGCAGTCCATAAGAAATTCAACCTTAAATATCATTGAGCCAACACTGAAGCCAGAAATTCACGTATTGTTAGTCCTTGTTTTTACATGACTGAGATTATTCACAGAAAATAAGATGACAAGGAAAAAGTAAGGAATTTTTTAAGTGTGCACATATATACAACAGTGTTGCTAAAAACTACTAAGAGATTTGGATTGTCAGCGTTAGCCCCTTGTAAGAAAAATTAATGGTCAGAATAGAGATGAGGAAGCCATAAAATGTAAAAGAAATGCAATTCATCCTACAGTTACAGAAATCTGGATTTATTTAATGGTTAGCATGATGGGTATCATTATCATAGATGTGCCTATATAGAATAATTCTGGAATGATATTTGTGATAACATTTACAGTGTCTATTTACACATCACCTATTCACCAACTTGTTACTCCAGAACTCATTCTCATAGGTTTTCATCAGCTTAAAAAAATCCACCATTATTAATTTTAAACAAACTTGCCACAGAAATTCTTCTTTCCTACCAGTGGAGAGAGAAGAGTGATAGTTTTCCTACAGTATGCAGCACTAATTACTGACCTTGTGTTACAGGAGAATTATTGAGATGAGTCCTCGTCGTGGGGTTAACCAAAAGGTTTTATTAAACAATGATTAAATGGCAGTCAAGCACTCTACTACTTACTACATGTTTAATAATTAAGCTATAGTTTAATGTGTAAAAAATGTCACAAATGAACACAAATTTTGGACACAAATATCCTCAGCAGCATTCATTGTTACCCTTTTTAGATCCAAGAACCTTACCAAAGGCAGTTCAAAATCATCATGAGCGCGTAGGCAAAATACTGAGCAAATAGCTTATTTTAGGCAACTTCATAGTTGGCTTTTTCTGACAACTTCACGTTTAACTCTTTGTCTGTAGTGTGGCCAGAAGCAGCTCTGCAGGAGCTTGTGAGAAAAGGATTGATGGTTATGAGCCACAGATGTCCATGTCCTCACATGGCATGGCTGCAGTTTTCATTCCTTTCCATTTGTTTTGACCAGTGCAAGATTTATGTGGGGACATCAGCTGTCAAAACAGACTCTTAGGCTAAGAGGCTGCAGCATAGCCTAAAGTCAGTGTTAAGGAGATTGTCCAGGAGCAAAGCAGTCCAAATCAGGGAAGAGTAAAGGTGCCTTAACATCACCTTTTTGTCTTTTCTCCTCCATGTGAAACACTGTGCCAAGTGTTCCTCGGTCAGAATTCAGGAGCTCACCCATGGTAACCAAGTTAGAGAAACAAACAAAAAGTCACAATAAGATGTTTAAAAATAGCTCTAAAACTTTCCTAACCATTTCTGGAACACAGCATATACAAAATAGATTGTGGTGTTACAAAGGTTTTCTATTAGGACTTGCATAATACTCCAAAACTTAGTCACACAATACATTTATGTTCATTGCTCTATTTGATTTTACTATTTGAAAAATAATGCAACCAAATATAGAGAAAGCCTCTTTGTATGGCATAATGCAATATTTAACCAGGGTAAATTTGGGATTGTATCAAAGTTAAATTGAACAGAGGTTGTTTACTTAGCTTCTCTTTAAATATAGTAGATAGGCATTATGCATTTAGGAAATCATAACAATATACTTCTAGGCCTTAATTGCCACTGAATTATACCATTTTTTTGTTGATTTCACCAGCATAAATGTGGTTTAATCCAGTTATGAGTCAGATCAATTCAGAAAATGTTACAATAAGACATTTTGAATGGACCATGGGCAAATTTAAATTCTGGAGTATCCAAAGTAAACAACCAAACTTCAATATACACTTGTTAGAGAAAAGATTACTTATTGTCTCATTATGTCTTTCAGGCAGTTATTACTTCCAGAAATTATTATTTAATATTTATATTGCAATGATGTCCAGAAGTACCAATTCAAATCACCTTAAAATCCACTGTTCAAGTCACTACCTGAGCACTTAATGAGAAGAAGCCTGGAGGCCTTTCAATCTAGCTCTTGGAAAAGTGGAAACACACAAACAACAAGTAGTAACAAACAACAGTAGTAAGAATAGGGAAAAGCAGCAATAAAACTTTGTTACTCTGAAAAACTATGTATACATTGTTCAGACCATTGAACTCTTGAAAGGGACAAACATAGAGGTGGCTGTCTCACCAATTGTTTTTTCAGTTTAGCTGCATGTTGTTGCAGTATTTACTAATGTTGCTGTTCAAATGTAAAAATAGAGATTTGAATGAGAGAAGGTTGGGCTTGGTGTCTACTTTGAAATCGTTAGCAAAGAATTTGTTTAAACTTTCAGTGGGATCACTTGCATAGTCTCACTTGAAAGACTCATTATGTAACTATATTTTGTATTTTGTGCACTTAATCTGTAATTATATGGTAACTGGGATACCAACTCTGGGAATTAATGTTGCTGGGGACTCTGTTGAAGCTGTAATCTAAATACTGTCTTTATATTTATAGTACTTTTAAATCCCTGGGATAACTCCTGGTATTATCTTAATTTGTATAGATATTTGTATCTTGTCTATGTAAAATGTCTTCAGGAGCTGTGGTCTAGCTAGCTATAGTTTCAGCAGACTTTGGATAGGCTTTTTTTTTGATGGCTAAAACCATAAGTGAAATAGTATCTTACACTGAAACTAACGTTACAAGTAAGGTAGATTCACCGTGGGAGCAACAGTTGCTATAAATTTCCCACACCCATCTATTTCCCCGCTGCATTAATAAATGTATTGAGCAATTCACAGTAAACATTTTCACATTAAAAAAAGTTATGATAATTCATGCATAAAACAGGTGCCTTGAAGAGTTCATGATGGAGGACATCAGTTACAGATAGGCATTCATATTAATTATGATAAAGATACATTATTGGGTATTAGACAGGAATGATCAATTGTTCTCATGAGATTAAATATTAGTAATTTTATTATAGCACCGGTGTAGTGCACTATAGTGAGAAATTCTAAATCTGTTGTCAGTGCTTTTAACTTGAGGGGCTGAAGTTCTCATACTTGGCCTTAGTCCAAAGGTGAGTCATTTGAAGAAAATGGCTTATCTGAACAAGAAAAAATTGAGGTGATTTAATGTTTTGGGAAATAGATATATGTGTATAATTTTATTTTTTACAAACTCTGATGGTTATATTTAATTTAGTTTAATTATTTAAATTTAGGCATAGATGTAGTCCCCAAAGAGGACTGTATGCTCTGTAAAGATGGAGAGAGGATTCGTAGAAAAGTAAAGAAACAATAAGCGAATATTATTACCCTAGTAGAAATGCATGCTTATTTTCTATATCTGGATACAAATTGGATACTCGAACATACAATGCCCATACACAGACAAGAAGTTTTAAATAAATAGCAGTATTGTTAAACATAGTGGACTTTTATAAATGTGATGAACTGTATGTTTTGTTGCTAAAGATTAAACCATCTTCATCCAAAGCCTTGTAAGAAACTGAACAAAGCAACTAATGATCCTGAACAGGGAACATCAGTTGGAGTTACTTTCAGGGACTGGTGAGGGTTTAAAGCACTTTTCACTTCTAGTTGTATGCTAAAATCAGGGGCAGGTCGATACTAACCTGACATCATACCATTTTCTGTTGCTGTTCAGTGTGTTGTCCCAAAATCGGGATTCTTTTACCCGGTGTGCAATAATCCAATCATCTCACACACAGAGCCAAGATATTTATTTCATGTTTGCACAAAGGTGGGTGCTAGGTGGTAATTCCACAAAGCTAGCACACCCGGTTAACACACGGTGGACATTTTTATACTGTTTGACCATTCGTTATCAGGACAATACTGTTTACATGTAATCTTTCAAGATTCTTATTGGTCCCGGTAGTCCTCGGTTTCATTTAAAGGTACAGAGTTTCCTTTTTCTACCATGCATGCTCAGAGAGGAAGGGGCTTCTGTGAGGAAGGGGCTTCTAGGTTTGTGGGTGTGATTCTAAGTATTCTAATGAGACCGTTCGTTAAAGGGTAACTTAACTCCACAATACTGCTGAGTCTGTTTCAAAGTTATCTAAGTAAAGCTGATTAACTACTGTCTGTTTGCATCCTCCTTCAAGATGCACCAGATATACGGCCTTCAGAACATTCTGAAGTGATCAGCCATCCTTTTGTAATCCTCTATATACATACAAGATAAGATTACTTTATGTGTGTGACAGCTTATGCATTACATTTCCCCCCCTTTGAGACTTATAGAGGAGAGACTTTTTTATGTTTTTCCTCTATCAGTCTCACACAATCCTTTCATATATTTGCCTTCCCAGTAAAAAACAACATTTTCCCAATACGTTGGGCAACTATGTAAATACAAACGAAAGTTAGCAATCCTATGATAATCCTGTGATAATCAATTTTTTAACCCACAGACTTAAGTCTGGAAACCAGGAAGTTAGCCATCTCCAGGTTTCTTCGAACCCCAGGGAGGTGTTATCCTTTTGAATCTCATGTAATATTCTCGTTTGTTTCCAGATTTCTTTTAAATTGGTTGTAATTCTTTTATTTTGATCAACATAGACACAACAACTGGTGTTTAGGACTGTACACACCCCACCTTTGGAAGTTAACAGCATATCTAATGCCATCCTATCCTGTAAAGTAATTTCTGCTAACTGGTTAACTTCTTCCTGTAAAGCAGATATTGCATCCATTGTTTCATTTCCTATCTTTTCAATGACCACTGAAATATTTACTATTGCTTTTTCTAATTCGCTAACTCCTAACCAAGGTAAAAACCATCTGGCAAATGAATGAAATGCTGTTGGTCTGTCTATTAAAGGATTATGGCCTCGCTTATGTCTTCGTAAATAAGTTCGCACCCAGCCTGAATCGTTTTGATCCACCACTGTTATATTTGGGACCACTGCTCCCAGGGTACAAATCCCCGACCATCTTTTGGGGAGAAGCTTTTTTTCCCTCTTTCCGCAAATCCAGAACCATCTTTGACCTTCTGGGACTGGCCAAGAGGAAACTTCTCCTTTTACAACAGGGGCTAATACATCGACAGTACGATGACACCGAGTATAGTTTCCTACAAACGTACTTTTCAAATGGCTCCATGAGCATGAACTACTTTGAACGCATATTTAGAGTCCATATATATATTTACTCTTTTCCCTCCTGACAGCTGTAAGGCACGGGTCAGTGCTACAATTTCAGCCTTTTGGGCGGAAGTATTGGGCGGCAACGTTTGGGCCTCGATTTCCTCCCATGGAGTTACCACTGCGTATCCAGCCCTTCGTTCCCCGTTTATCATAAAACTGCTCCCATCTGTGTAAAGTTCGAGTTCGGGGTTAGTTAAAGGTTCATCTTTCAGATCGGGTTGGCTGGAATACACTTGTTCTATAACATGTCAACAATCATGTTCTAGTATTCCTTCTTCATTTGCTGGTAATAGGGTAGCCGGGTTTAAAGTTGTGGTCACTTTGAGGGTAACATCATCTTGTTCAATTAATGTCGCCTGATACTGGGCTCATCTGCTAGGAGAGATCCAATGATGTCCCTTTTGTTCAAGCACAGCCATCACTGCGTGTGGTACCAATACTGTGGCTGGCTGCCCTAAAGTCAGCTTTCGGGCTTCTTTCACCAGCAACACTACTGCTGCTACTGCCCTCAGGCACGCAGGCCATCCTTTGCTTACTTCATCTAGCTGTTTAGAAAAATATGCCACGGGTCTTTTCCAATTTCCCAAAGTTTGGGTCAGAACTCCTAGTGCCACTTGTTTTCTCTCATGCACGTACAAAGCAAAGGGTTTGCTCAGATTGGGCAAACCTAAAGCTGGAGCTCTCATCAATTCCTCCTTTATAGCATCAAATCCTGCATGGCATTCTGGAGTCCATTCCAGGATTTCCCCAGGTCCTTTAATGGCCGCATATAATGGTTTAGCAAGTAAACTGAAATTTGGTATCCAGTCTACACCAGCCGGCCATTCCTAAGAACCCTCATAGTTCTCTTTTGGATTTCGGTGGAGCTATCTGACAAATAGCTTCTTTTCTTTCCATCCCTAGTTTTCTAGTCCCTTGAGATATCTCAAATCCCAGGTACGTTACTGCAGTTTGCACTAATTGTGCTTTCTTCTTTGATAGCCGGTATCCAGATAATCCTAAAAAATTCAGTAAATCTATAGTCAAGGACTTGCATCCTTCTTCAGTCTCTGCCCCAAGTAAAATGTCATCTATATATTGAAGCAAAGTAATGGAAGGGTTCTTACCTTGCCATTTTTCCAACTCTTTAGCAAGTACATTACCAAATAAGGTTGGACTATTCTTGAATCCTTGTGGTAACACTGTCCAGCAAAGTTGTGTTTTCCTCCCAGTAGTAGGGTTTTCCCACTCAAAAGCAAATATCTTCTGACTTTCTCTTTCCACAGGGATGCAGAAGAAAGCATCTTTTAAATCCAATACTGTAAAATATATACAAGTCTCAGGTATCATAGATAATAAAGTATATGGGTTAGGTACTACCGGATGCACGTCAGCCATAATTTTATTAACCTCTCTTAAATCCTGCACCAACCGATACTCCTGAGTTCGAGGTTTTCTAACTGGTAAAATTGGAGTATTATACTCTGATTGGCATTCTCGTAGCAGTCCATACTGTACAAAAGAATTAATTAATGGTTCTAGGCCCTTTTTGGCTTCTAATTTCAAAGGGTATTGTTTTTTCCTTACCGGCTGGACTCCTGGTTTTAGTTCAACCCTTACCGGAGTAACATTTTTCACTCGTCCAGGTTTATTCGAATCCCATACTGTTGGTATTACTGCGTCTAAAATTTCTTCAGGAATAGCCACCTTGTTTTCAACTCGTCCATCTGCCTTAGTATGTATTGGTGTCTTTTAGTTTTCCCAATTTCCTCCGGTTCTCATAGTCGTATTGATTCGTCAGAGAACAAACACAGCTGGGCCTTCCATGCTGTCTCTTCAGGTACATGCAACTGGATAGACTTATCAGAGAAAGTCAGTTGGGCTCTAAGTTTGCATAACAAGTCACATCCCAACAACGGGAGGGGACATTCTGGCATATATAAGAATTCATGAGTTAATTTAGTATTTCTGATTCTACATTCCATAGGTTTTAAAAACGGCCTCAAAGTTTGCTTTCCCGTGGCCCCAACAACTGACACCTGTGTTTTACTCAATGGTCCCTTACAACTAGTAACTACTGAGTGAGTGGCCCCACTATCTACTAAAAAATCTATAATCTCATTCCCCAGCTTTACTGGAACCAGGGGATCGGCTGGGGAAATTTTAATATTCTCCCCTGGTCCCCTTCATTCAGTATCAGAGGTTTCTAGCATAATCAGGTTGGTGTCCGGCTCTGACCCCCCTTTCCTAGGGTCACCGATTTGTTCCCTTTGTGGACATTCATTTTTCCAATGCCCTTCCTTTTTGCAATAGGCACACTGATCAGGGCCTAATGGGGTACGATTTAAGGAACTAGTTCTTCGTCCCCGTCCTCTTCCGGTCCATCCGCCTCTTCCTTTACCTCTGTTCTGACCTCGTCCCTTATTCTTGTTAGTGCCTTCAGTAATTGCTGCTGCCAATAACGAGGCTTGTAGTCTTATTCCTCTTTGTCTGTCTTTGAGTCTTTCTCTTTTTTCCTTTTCATCCCTATTATTATATACCTTGTATGCTATTTCTATCAATTGAGATATGGACATTCCTCGGGTGCCGTCTACCCGCTGTAACTTTTTTCTGATATCTGGGGCAGATTGCCCTATAAATAACATTAAACATTTTTCTATTAGCTTCCTCTTCTGGGTCCAGATCAGTCCATTTACGGGCCATCTCACACAATCTTTCATAGAAAGCTGAGGGGTTCTCTTCTAATTCCTGTCTAACCTCATACAACTTAGACACATTTTTAGGTTTTGGAACCCCATGGTGTACCCCATATAAAATCAATTGCTGATATTGCTTTAACATTGTTCTTCCCACTCCTCTATTAGGATCCCAATCAGGATCTATTTTGGGCATGTAGTCATCTACATTCCCATTTGCATTCTTTCTTTCCCCTTCCTCTTTTGCCTTTTCCAACACCATTCATCTTTCTTCAGTCGTAAAGAAAGTATTCAATATAGCTTGTATATCTCCCCAATTCGGGTTATAGGTTAACATAATTGTTTCTAACAGCCAATGCATTCCTTCCACATTATCATGGTACGATCCTACTGACTGTTTCCAATTCAACAAATCTGATGTTGTAAAAGGGACATGTACAAATACGGGTTGTCCTCTAACCCCACAGCCTGTCTCAGGGGAGCCTGTACAACTGGTTGAGCGTGCCCCCTAGTCCAACTGGAAATGGGGCTAAAATTCTCATTGCCCGATTGTAAATTAGGATCGATTGGTGATTGTCCGGCACTATTTTTGTATGGAGGTGGGGCTGTCGGGACTAACAGTTGCACATCCTCCTGCTCTTCTCCCCCTGCAATCTTTCTATCATCACAGCCTATGCAACAACCACTCTCCTTTTTTTTCTCAGAAGCTGTATACATCACTGGGTCAGTCTTTAGCTTACATTTTTCCCGAATATCAGGTTTTCTGTACAAAATCATAAAGGCATCAACATAAGGTACTTCGTCCCATTTCCCCATCCGATGGCAAAACAACATCAATAGTAATATAGTATTATAGTTTACCGATCCATTTTCTGGCCAGACCTCATCATAACCCAATTTATAATTCAGCCACCATTGATTACAGTATCTTTTCATTTTATCTTTAGTCATTGGATCTCCCCCAAACTTATTCCAATTTTTCAAAATACACCCCAAAGGGCTACAGGGAGGAATCGTGGATTGGCTTGATCCCATTTTAACCGAATTACCTATTTGCCGGCTTTGACTCCCTTGGTCAGTAATTACCCCTCTGACCCCCTTGGTCAGTATGCGCACTCAGTTCTGACCCCACTGGTCAATTAAGGCAATCCTTGCCGAACGTCTATGTGTGACTATGCGCCCCACTGGCGACTTTATGCGCGCTCGGCTCTGGCCCCCCCGGTCAACCTTTGTCGAGCGTCTATGTGCGACTTTACCCTTAACCTTCTGCGGGAGCAATTGAATTTGTAATTAAATTTTATACTCACCAATCCAAAGATTCATCCCCCTTTCACCCTGATACAAATATCTCTGGTCGGCGTTGCACCTTTGAGTTGCTTGTCGCCCCGACTTTGGAGAGAATCCAGAGGAGTCCCCGATCAACAGGTTGGTGCGCGCTGGAGCTCTGTCCCGTCCGGTCCGCTGTCGGGGATGGCAAGACGATCCAGGCAAGGCCTTATGGCCGTCCCATCTGGGTCGCCAAAACTGTTGTCCCAAAATCGGGGTTCTTTTACCCGGTGTGCAATAATCCAATCTCACACACAGAGCCGAGATATTTATTTCATGTCTGCACAAAGATGGGTGCTAGGTGGTAATTCCACAAAGCTAGCACACCCGGTTAACACACGGTGGACATTTTTATACTGTTTGACCATTTGTTATCAGGACAATACTGTTTACATGTAATCTTTCAAGATTCTTATTGGTCCCGGTAGTCCTCGGTTTCATTTAAAGGTACAGAGTTTCCTTTTTCTACCATGCATGCTCAGAGAGGAAGGGGCTTCTGTGAGGAAGGGGCTTCTAGGTTTGTGGGTGTGATTCTAAGTATTCTAATGAGACCGTTCGTTAAAGGGTAACTTAACTCCACAATACTGCTGAGTCTGTTTCAAAGTTATCTAAGTAAAGCTGATTAACTACTGTCTGTTTGCATCCTCCTTCAAGATGCACCAGATATACGGCCTTCAGAACATTCTGAAGTGATCAGCCATCCTTTTGTAATCCTCTATATACATATAAGATAAGATTACTTTACGTGTGCGACAGCTTACACATTACAAGTGGCTCATGTAAAATGGCATGTTTTAGCATTTTGTCCATTTCTCAGTAAACAGATTATCATAATAAAACATGATCCCAGCTTAGTTGGTGGCAGTCCCAGTGGAGAAGCCAGGGATTAAATGGGCGTGAAAACAAAACTACCTCTGTCCTTAGACATGGTCTCTGCAGAACACAATTAAGGAGCATAAGGTGAGCAGCATGTGCAAATCCACCCTGCTGTCAGCTTTGTGTGCTGTTTTGTGGCTGAGCAGAACTTCAGGCTCCAGGACTGTTAAAATGGCATATTGCATACACAATAGGTTATCAAATACCTATTTCAAACAAAAACAAGGAAATTAAACAGAAAAACATTTCCATCAGCATACCCTTGAGATCTAACAAACATGAATATTGAAGTCATGTGACCTACAATAAACCCATTGGCTGCTTTTCAAAGATATTTGTACGTTACTATGTTACAGTTAACAGCATTTTCAATAACATAATGTTGTACCGAGGGGGTTGAAATATTTGAGGAAAAAATACAACTGTATTCTGGGGTTTATGTGAAACAGTGTGAGTATATATGTGGCTTTACTTTAATTGTTGTTTGCATCAAAATTTAATATAACACATTCAAACATTGTGTTTGGGTGGAGGTTGTTAGGTTTTTTTTCCCCAGATGTGTTTGTTCTCCCAATTCCTGGTAACTGAAAGTTAGGGAGCGTAAGGCACAATGGAGTGGCAGCTGCTGGGACAGCCATGAATGTAAGACATCAAAAGCCTGATACATGATCAATCGTTTCAGCGATTTGGATATAATATGTGCAATTATTAAATTAGGAAGCTGAGCTGCTTATGCTCGAGGAAACATTTGTCATTCGGGATTGAATTTGTCTGGGCAACTGACGTGCTCCTGCAGAAGACAAACTATGCCAAAAACGCGGGGGGAAACCAGCGACACCTGTACCCTAGAGCAGGGGTCCCTCAGTCCCGTGTGGTTACCGGGCCAGGAGGGCCCCCGCAGGCACCCGCCGCGGCCTGGCCCGGCCCAGCCCGGCCCGGCCCGGCCCGCGGACAGGCCCCATCCCAGTCCCCGGCCCTGGCCGCACGTCGGGCAGAGGCGGGAGGGCCCGTTACGCGGCCCCGGGACACATCCCCTCTGCAGCGCGCCACTCCCACCTCTCCCTGTCAGCTCTCCCGGCCCCCTCCCGCCCTCAAAACCGCACCCCTGCCCCGTCCCTGCCCTTTGCCCCCCAGCCCTCCTCGCCCCATTCCTCCACAGCGCGCTCCCGCCCCCCGCTGAGCGCCATTGGCTGCGGCGGCCCGTCCCTCACGACGCCCCTGGCTCGGGATTGCCTGCGCCGCGGCTCAGCCCCATACCAGTGCGGGGAGAGGGGAGGGCAGTGGCGCCCGGCGGTGTCGACACCCGCTCGTCTCCTCCCTCTTTTCGTCGCGACCAGTGGGGGTGCGAGCGCCGCGCCTGCCTGCTCCCGCGGCTCCCGCTCCGCCCCCCCCCCCCCCCCCCCCGCCGCCGCCGCCGCTGCTGCTGCGGTACCTTCCGCAGCCTGGGTGGCGGTGCGCGGCGTCTTCTTATCGCCCCCGTTCCATCCCCCCTCCAGGGCATTCCTCTACTCCATAGCTCCGCCGCCTTCCCGGGTCCCCGCTGAGGCCGGGGAGGGGGGTGGGAGGCTGAATCGGAGGGAAGAAGGGGGGAAGTGTGCGAAAGGAGGCGGGGAGAGAGGGCGGCGGCAGGCAGGTAGGTAGGTAGGTGAGGCAGGAGGCCATCCCGCTCCCCTCGTGCCCGCGGCGGCAGTGCGGAGGCGGCGGCCGCCGCTCTCGGGCAGCGCGACTCGGGGTGAGGAGTTGGGGGCGGAGTGGCGGCGCTGAGCGCGCCGGGGAGGCAGGCGAGCGAGGGGCGGGGGCGGCGGGTGGCTGAGTGGCGGGGGGCACTGCGGTCTCGCCGCCGGGCATCGTTTCTGTCGGGCGGTCGCGGGGCAGACCCCGGCGCCGCTGACGTCCTCCCCCGGTACACACGCACGTCGCACGGTCCGCTCCGCAAACGCCCCCGTCCTCGTCGAAAGCTGTTGCCTCTTTTCCCCCCTTCCCCCTCAACGAGAAGAAAACTCGATTGGATTATTTCCTTGGGGTCGGAAGAAACTCCTGCCTGCTGGATCTGGTTTAGGCGCCCGACAGACAAGGTAAATTAAATGGTAAAGGCTTGGGGAGGAGCAGCAGCAACAACAACCGAAAAATCCTTCCTCTGCTGAAGAGGGTGGGGAAAAAGGAAGGAGTTTATGCTTCATTTTGATATCCTGTTTTTGGCCTTTATTTTTCTGTGTTTTCTGCCTTGCATAGTTTAGCTGTCCTTTGTGTTTCTCCCCCTCTTGCCGAAATGCTGTTTGTATGGACGTAATCATGGAGGTTGAAGAAAGAATCTGGGGAGATCGAAAGTTTTTAAGCTCCTCGGACACAAGTTTCTTTGTTTGTATTGAACTGAAACTGCTCGACTCCGCGACTGTGCTTCTTTAGCTCCTTCCCTTCTGAAACGATTGCTAACCCTGCAAGTGTAATTAAGTTCTCAGGAAATAAGAAAGTTCTAAAGGAGGTAATCTCTTTTATTTAATCGAAAGATCTTGATGCTTGGCACTCCCTGTATCTGCCGTTTCTTGTTTGTCTTTCACCTTGTTTTCTGGAATATCGCTCAGTGTCTAGCCGATCGTCTTCAAGATAGCTGTTAAATTTCTTTATAAAAATGTGCCGTCGTAGTCCTCTGTAAATGTTGTCGCAGATTTTCCCCTCGACTGCTGCCACCAGCTCTCTTCCTCCCCTCTGCCCCCTCTCTGTTCTCAGGATGACGAGTTGGATTGCATATTTTTCAGCTTGTATAGGAGAGGTCTGTATTGCATTTTGATCCTTGCACAAGTTTATCTACCTTAAGAACCTCCATTTAAAAAAAAAAAAGCTAGTTAGTGGACTGACTTATTAAAAGTATATGTAGTTGAACCTCTGAGTTAACATAGCCTTGTTTGGTTTTGGTGACCACTTTCTCCTTTATCCTTTTTTTAAAGGAGTTCTGTTTGAAGGCATTGGAGGGGAAACTAAATGTGAAGTTTTGGTGTAAGGTTTTGTACTGCTGGTGCTTGTTACGCCAACTAACTAGTTGCATGTAGTGAAAGCAGTATTGCTCACCACAGATTCATTTCACATGCCTCAAAGAGGCAATTATTGGTTAGTTCTTTCGTGAAGGCAAGGAATTTCTCGTATTGTGAACATTCAAAATGAGCCAGAAGCCATAGCTCTGTGCTAGCTTATTTAAATTTTTGTTCCTATTTGACAAACTCAAAAGCAGCATGTTGGTCAGATAGGATGTGCATGCTTCAGTCTCTCAAGTGTCCAAGATGTGTTGGTATTTGTGAGACTTGAACAAAGTCATTTCTATGCAAAAATTTTTAATGCTCCTACATATGTAGTTCTTTAACAGCACCAAGTAACGTAGTGTATGAGGAAAAAGTTATTAATCCAGCTCCATCTGTTTGATATAGTGTGAGGAAAAATGTTAACATTTAACTGACCTAAAGTGGCTTCTGTGGCTAATAAAAAGTAAATGATTTAGCTTGCAATTTATAGACTTACCTTTCCAGGCAGCAATAAAGGTTATTCTTAGTAGGCGTCTGAAAGGGCTGAACAAAATAAATGGCAGTGAACTTCAGTTTCCTTATATGGCTGATGCTTGGCAGAAAAGCAATGAAGTCTAAATAGAGTAATCCTTTTACAAAGAACGATCACTTTCCAAAGCAGTGTTTCAGTCCCAATAATGACTTGAGGTTCTTGGAGGGGGAATTGTAGCAATGCATGACAAATTTAGTTGTAAACCACTATGTTTTTAATGGATGCAATTTTTTGTTTCTTTTGAGACCTTTTGTGTTTCTCATGATGCACTTGATATTTTTCAATGTCATGTAGAAGAATAGATCCTTGTAGTGGAGCCACAACTTTTTACATCAGTGTTTTGTCACCATGGTAGCTATGGATAAGGCCATTTTTAATGATGAAAGTGTAATTCAGTACTGCTTTTACAGCTAATGGTTATATCGTAGAATGTCACTAACATAGTTTAGGAGTTATGAAGGAGTGTATTCTTTCTTGAGATCAACCATCTCAACTAAAAATCAGGCTGACATTGATATTCATATTATGAATAAAATGATTTAAGTATACACACGGTAGCTCATGTTGTTTGAAACAACACTTTCATAGGTACGTGTCGATTGCTTGGGGAAACATTCTTTTGACCTGGCTGTTCCTTGCTCATGAATTAAATTAAACTCGTATAAACATCAGTAATTTTAAGTAGGTATGCTTGCAATCAAAGAGCTAGAAGTTACAGCATATGGCATACTATGGAATATGATTATCATGAGAATGATTATCATATTAGTAAAAATATGAATAGATTTGTCTTATTCATAAGCTGCCCAGTAGATAATGTTTGGTATAAATGTAGTGTTCAATAGGGTATCCGTTTGCACATCACATTCATATAGAATTGATTAGGGGACTCCATGGAGAAAGTATTATTGATTGAAAGTTGCCTAGTGTATTAAGCTGGTGATGTAAGAAAACAGTGTTATGATTTGTCCTCAGTGGAATTCATTTAGAATCTGTAGTCCTAGGCATAGAGCACCATGCTTGGAACATCAAAGCTAAGGGAACGCTTGCACATATGTAACATACATTAAAGGTAGCGTGTTAGCATAGGTTCTAGAAATAGAAGGGGATGGAAGCAAATTCCTCAACTCTGCTTTCCTGTAGGAGTGTAATGAATCATTGGCTGTCCGCTTTGTTTTCTTGTTTTGTTTTTGTCCTTCCTGCTCCCAAGCAAAAAGGAAAATCTTCTAGGGAAAATGTTACATAAAGATCAAATATTTGATATGTCATCTTTTCAGTAGATTCTCCCTATGGAATAACCTGATCTGCTAAAGGAGGGTCTGACATTTACTCCACATAGAGGAATTACAAATCTAACCTTTTCCAAACGAGTAACTAGTTGAGTTGACGGAAAAGCTACTCTTACAGATATGAAAATAGTAGGTTGTATCCCTATGTGAGCATGCAGATGTTGATGGTGACAGTTGATATAGGTAATTAAATGTGAATTATCTGGAAAATGAAGATTTAGAAACATCACTATTTACCTTTGTCAACTTTTAAGTAAAACAATGTATCAGACAACACTTTTCACATCAGAATGAAAACATTAAAGGGAACATGTTTATCGGTTTATGTAGTAAATAGTCCATAAATAACTTATTTTTTAATTTTTTCACATTTAAAAAGTGCAGTATTTGTGGTAACCTATTAAATTGCTAGCTTAGTGTCTTTGGAACTTAGTGTTAGGAACTTTAGTGTTGTGGGTAACTTGTGAACAGTTCTGTGGCTACTCGCACGGCAGACTCTGGTCCAGTTCTGGACAAGAAATACTTTTTTGGCAGGGTGGGAGCTTGTCAGAGCTTCAAACATGGATTTACCGTAATCCTTATAGTTCTTTTCATCTCTTGGGGAGCAGCTGCAGTGTGCCACTGCAGTTTTCAACAGTGAAGGTGGCATGCAGAGCCTGCTGTATCAGCACAGCTGGCACACTATCTCCTGCTGAGTAAATATCAGTAAAAATTAGTGGGCCTAAATAACACTGCCTAGGATGCTTCAGTAATAATTAATTGTTAAGCAATTTTACTGAGTTTAAGATTATAAGGGGACAGGTGATATAGAGAGAAACTTGACTGCTCTAATGACAAGATGGGTGTGGGTTTTTTTGAAGGATTTTTTTGTTGTAAAAAGATTACTGAAATACAGCCTTCATTTCTAATTAATAATACAATGTACATGTATTGTGAGTAAAATCTTATAAATGTTAAGCTTTGAGAGCGAGGATGCTGATTTAGGAGAGATTTATAAATCTCATCTTCTGCCTGTGTAAGAAAAATGGAAAAGTGAATATTGTTATACTGGAATCGGTAGTATTTTTATTATATAGTAATTGGGATAATTTTGCTTTTTCTGCTGCTCTTCCTCATTAGTTACCAGTTCTTTTTAAGATACTTGTTTCTATGATGCTTAAATTTCAATATGGGCATTTGGCTTATTACTCTTTGTTTAGTTTCACCTGTACTTCCCCTGAAGGTGATACAGGAACATGATATTTTAACACTAAATTGCACCTTCCACCTTTAAAAATACATTGTGACTTTGCATGATTGAAAAATAACGCTAAACAAACCTCATCATTTGGTCTAAATGAAACCAAACTGAAGTGTACTTATGTTGGAGAACATCAGCATTGTGACTAGCTTCCCTAGGGTAGTTTAAGTTGAAAAGTAGATTAGTTCTTTCTGTATCCAGAACTAGTTTGTAGATACTTGATACTAAGTGATCATTATACATAGTAACAAGGAGTGATGATTAAGCAGAGTCTGAGGACAATATGAACTATCTTGGCTGCTGTGGCTGTCCTGGAAGTTGTAATAATGTCAGAAGGTAACCAAGCATCTGGGGCTTCTTGCCTTCGAAGGCTGAATCTTGTTAGATAAGATAGTGTGTACTCTCCTCCCCTCTTTATCCACTTCAGTAGATAATGAATGGGATGGCCATAATCTTCTGTCCTGTTTTTTGGCATGGCCAAGAAAACGTTAGGTAACGAGTCTTTTACACAACTTTGTTGATTAAAGAAGGCGGGGGAATGCTTTGTGCCTTCCTCTGTTCTGTATCTGTCCAATGATTAGGCACAGTCTAGACCCTAAAGATTACTTATGATAGTGTGGTGGGTTGACCCTGGCTGGATGCCAGGTGCCCACCAAAGCTGCTCTATCACTCCCCCTCCTCAACTGGACAGGGGGAGAAAATATAACGAAAGACTCATAGGTCAAGATAAGGGCAGTTTAATAAAGCAGAAGCAAAGGTCACGCGTGAAAGCAAAGGAAAACAAAAGATTTTATTCTCTACTTCCCATCAGCAGGTGATATCCGGCCACTTCCCGGGAAGCAGGGTTCCAGTATGCGTAGTGGTTGCTCCGGAAGACAAACGTAAACAAACGAATGCCCCCCCTTCCTCCTCCTCCTCCCCCTAGCTTTTATGCTGAGCAGATGTGATATGGTATGGAATATCCCTTTGGTCAGTTTGGGTCAGCTGTCCTGGCTCTGTCCCCTCCCAAGATCTTGCCCACCCCCAGCCTACTGGTGAGGGGGGCAATGTTGGAGAGGCAGCCTTGATGCTGTGGGAGCAGTGCTCAGCAGTAGCCAAAACCCTGGTGTGTTATCCACACCTTTCTAGCTACCAATACAGAGCACAGCACTATGAGGGCTTCTGTGGGGAAAGTTAACTCCATCCCAGCCAGACCCAATACAATCTCCACCCCTTATTCCATACCATTTGCGTCATGCTCAGGTCCCACATAATTTAATACACATATATATATGTCTCTATATCTTCTAACCATCCCATCGTATTTAATTCTCATTACTGAAATCCCTTCTTACCAACACTTACGACTTAAACTACATACTTAAACCATCTTTATACCCAACATAGAGATTTATACATTCTCATTAACTACTATCTTCTGTCCTTTAACAGAGAGATATTACTCTCCCATTCCATGGGCTTCTTGCACTCCTCCAGATGTTCACAAACAGGCTATGACTTGGGCCCCATCTGTCAAGATGGGTGCTCAGGACAGGAGAAGCAGTATGTTTGATTGCTGGGCACCAACACTGGCTTTGTTTGGGTCATCGTTGCACTCATCTTGTTCCTTGTGAAACTCGCTCTTCGTCAGTTCAGGTCATTCCTGCTGCATTACTTCCTACAACATACAACTCACATCACAGATTATTTTTCCCCCAAGGTTAAATCTCCTTGAGGCACACACCGGGTCTCCCCATCCTTCCGCATTACCCACCAAGTGCACCCAGGTCCTTGAGCAAAGACAATCCCACGAATGGGTTTGCCTTTTCCCATGGGAGGAGCAATCCACACTGCCTTCCCCAGCCACTTCCCCATGTGCACTACGGGGACCTTATCTCCTCCCACAGTATGTAAGGGTTTTGTTTGGGCAGGACCAGGACAGTTAGCAGATCCTCTGGGGTTAACCAGCCAAGTGGCTTCTGCTAAATGTATAACCCAGTGCTTCCATGCCCCATTGCCCAATGCTCTCAACATAGTCTTTAACAGTCCATTATATCTCTCAGTCTTTCCAGAGGCTTGTGGGTGATAGGGGATGTGATACACCCACTCAATGCCGTGTTTCTTGGCCCAGGAGTTTATGAAGTTATTCCAGAAATGAGTCCCATTATCTGATTCAATTCTTTCTGGGGTACCATGTCGCCTCAAAATTTGCCTTTCAAGGCCTAAGATGGTGTTTCAGGCAGTGGCATGGTTTACAGGGTATGTTTCTAGCCAGCCAGTGGTTGCTTCCACCATGGTGAGTATGTAGTGCTTGCCTTGGCGTGTTCGTGGCAGTGGTCCAATATAGTCAATTTGCCAGGCCTCGCCATATTGAAAACCCAGCCACCGCCCTCTATTCCAGGGAGATTTTACTCGTGTGGCTCGCTTGATTGCAGCACATGTTTCACATTCATGAGTGACCTGTGTGATGGCCTCCATGGTCAGGTCCACCCCTCGATCACGAGCCCATCTGTATGTTGCATCTCTCCCTAGATGTCCCGATGTTTCGTGGACCCATCGAGCTACAAATAGCTCACCCTTACGCTCCCAGTCCAGGTCCACCTGAGCTACTTCGATTTTGGCAGCCTTGTCTACCTGTTCATTGTTCTGATGTTCTTCAGTGGTGCGGCTTTTGGGCATGTGAGCATCTACATGATGTACCTTTAGAGCCATGTTTTCTACCCGGGCAGCGATGTCCTGCCATAATGCAGCAGCCCAGATGGGTTTACCCCTGTGCTGCCAAGTGGTCTTCTTTCACTGCTGTAGCCACCCCATAGGGCATTAGCCACCATCCAGGAGTCAGCAGAGAGATAGAGTACTGGCTGCTTTTCTCGTTCAGCAATCTCTAGGGCTAGTTGGATGGCTTTCACTTCTGCAAACTGACTTGACTCACCTTCTCCTTCAGTGGCCTCAACGACTTGTCGTGTGGGACTCCACACAGCAGCTTTCCACTTCCGATGGTTTCCTACCACACGACAGGATCCATCAGTAAACAAAGCATAACGCCTTTCATCTTCTGATAACTCATTATATGGTGGTGGTGCCTCTTGGGCATGAGCCACCTCCTCAGGCAATGCTCCAAAATCTCTGCCTTCTGGCCAGTCCATGATCTCTTCCAGGATTCCTGGGCGGTTGGGTTTCCCCAGTCGAGCTCGTTGCGTGATCAACCCTACCCACTTACTCCATGTAGCGCTGGTTGCGTGATGTGTAGAGGGGCTGTTTCCTTTGAACATCCAGTGTAGCATGGGCAATCGTGGTGCCAAGAGGAGATATGCTTCTGTGCCAACAACTTCTGAAGCGGCTCGAACCCCCTCATATGCTGCTAGTATCTCTTTTTCAGTTGGGGTGTAGTGGGCTTCTGATCCTCGATACCCCCGGCTCCAAAACCCTAATGGTCGACCTCGGGTTTCTCCTGGTGTTTTCTGCCAGAGGCTCCAGGTGAGACCATGCTCCCCAGCTGCAGTGTAGAGTACATTTTGCACAGCTGGTCCTGTCCGGACAGGCCCAAGAGCTGCCTCACGAGCTATCTCCTGTGTGATATGCTCAAAGGCTTGTTGTTGCTCAAGGCCCCACTCAAAATAGTTCTTCTTTCGGGTTACTCGATAGAGAGGGCTCACAAGCTGAGTATAACCCGGAATATGCATTCTCCAGAACCCCACAAGGCCTAGGAAAGCTTGTGTTTCCTTCTTGTTAGCTGGTGGAGACATAGTTGCTATCTTGTTGACCACATCCATAGGCACATGATGGCGTCCATCCTGCCATTTTATTCCCAAGAACTGAGTCTCCTGTGCAGGTCCCTTGACCTTGCTTTTCTTTATGGTGAAACCAGCTTTCAGAAGAATCTGAATCACTCTTTTTCCCTTCTCAAACACTTCTTCTGCCTTGTTGCCCCACACGATGATGTCATCGATGTATTGCAAATGTTCAGGGGCATCACCTTGTTCCAGTGCAGTTTGGATTAGTCCATGACAAATGGTAGGGCTGTGCTTCCACCCCTGGGGCAGTCGATTCCAGGTGTATTGAACACCTCTCCAAGTGAAAGCAAACTGTGGCCTGCACTCTGCTGCCAAAGGAATTGAGAAAAACGCATTGGCAATGTCAATTGTAGCATACCACTTGGCTGCCTTTGACTGCAGTTCATATTGGAGCTCTAGCATGTCTGGTACAGCAGCACTCAGTGGTGGTGTCACTTCGTTCAGACCACGATAGTCTACTGTTAACCTCCACCCTCCGTCAGACTTTTGCACTGGCCATATGGGACTATTGAAAGGTGAGTGAGTCTTGCTGATCACTCTCCTTGGCTCTCCAGTTGATGAATCAGCTCATGGATGGGAGCCAGGGAGTCTCAGTTCATGTGATATTGCCACGGGTTCACTGTCCTGGTAGCAATTGGCACCTGCTGTTCTTCAACTCGCAGCAATCCCACAACGAAGGGATCCTCCGAGAGGCCAGGCAGGGTAGATAGCTGTTTGATCTTCTCTGTGTTCACAGTGGCTACACCAAAAGCCCATGGGTACCCCTTTGGGTCCTTGAAGTACCCTCTCCTGAGGTAGTCTATGCCAAGGATACAAGGGGCCTCTGGGCCGGTCACAATGGGGTGCTTTTGCCCCTTGTCCCCTGTTAAGCTCACCTCAGCCTCCAATACAGACAATTCTTGGCATCCCCCTGTCACTCCAGAGATCCAGATGGGTTCCGTGCCCCTATACCCTGATGGCACCAGCGTACACTGTGCACCAGTGTCTACCAAAGCCTTATACTTTGGTGGGTCTGATGTGCCAGGCCATCGAATCCACACAGTCCGGTATACCCGGTCATGCCTTTTCCTCCTCCTGGCCGAAGGCAGGGACCCTCTCTTCCTGTTCCTGGTCAGAGTATTCACTGTCTGACCCTTGCAGTGCCAGACCAGAAGTCCCCTCACCAGGATCAAGGGAGGTGATTTCAGTCCTTCTTTGTCTGGGAGATCGCCGATTGCCTTCTTGTGTCTCTACAGCAACTATGCTGACAGCCTTCTTGGGCGGCCCCTTCTTAACAGCAGTCTTCCCTCTCAGTTCAAGTACACGGGCTTCCAGCTGAAAGGTGGGTTCACCATCCCACTTCCTCATGTCCTCCCCCTGGTCACGCAGGAAGAACCAGAGTGCACCATGTGGCATGCGTCTGGGGCTCCCTTTCCCTCTGACCGGGGCAGGAGGGGACTGACTTCTTGGGGCGCCCCTGACAGCCAAGGCGCTGTCCTGTAGGGATGAGGAGGGACAGAGATTTTCTTCAAAAGTTTTGGAGCCAAGAAGACACTCTCTCCACAGTTGGTGTATCCATATCTGGGCAATACATCGCTGCCAAGCTGTTAGAATAGGACGCTGGGGCACTTTGAATCACCTTCCTCCCCATGGCCCGTGTGCACAGGACATCCTCTGGATCTTTGGAGACCTCATCATCGTCTAGATCACTGTAGATGACTTCCAGCACCGCTAATTCTCTCAGGTACTGGATGCCTTCATCTGCAGTAGTCCACTTTCCTGGGGAGTTCACAAGATCTTCCTTGAATGGATATCTTGCCCTCACACTTGAGAGGAGCCGTCTCCAGAGACTGCAAATTGCTGCCTCTTTTCCAATTCCTCTCTCAATTCCCCGGTTTCTAGCAAGGGATCCCAGCTGTTGGGCTTCCTTACCTTCCAATTGCTGACTGTCGGCCCCTCTATCCCAGCATCGGAGCAGCCAGGCAGCAATCCGCTCACCTGGCTGGCGGCTATAATCTTTCCGCATGTCTCGAAGTTCTGATGAGGTCAGGGGCCGGGTAGTTTCTGCTTCCTGTCTGATTTCTCTCATTCCTTCCTCCCATTTCTTTGTCGAAGGACCGGCTTCTTGATCAAACCTTTCTTCTTCTTCCTCCTCCCTTACTAATCGAGTGTATGGACCCGTTGTTCTCCTTGTCCACTGTTTCTTTTTCACTACTGGGGCAATTACTGTAGTTGTTGTTGTTGTTTGGGTGCCTATCTCAACCATGGTGTCCTCAGATGCAGTTTGGGTCCCTGCCTCAACCACAGTCCTCTGATAGTACTGAACTGTGGCTCGATAGGCACAGGCCAGGCCCCAGTACAGTGCTAGAAGCTGCTGGTTTTCATTGGGGTAGGCAAGGCACCCTTCTATCAGGTGGCGCATCAGTTTGCCAGGGTTGCTTGCCTGTTCAGGTGTAAAGTCCCAGGTTATGGGAGGTGATAACCGTCCTAGGAATCTGCCCAAGTCCTTCCACACACCCTGCCACCCAGGGACCGGCCGCCTCAGGGCACATTTCAGTATTGCCTCACCCAAAAGTTGTCTCCTCTTACTCCGGGACGAGACCATATTCCACAAACCCCATAATATGCCAACAGTGTTAACTAGTAGTATTGAACAGCTCACATAAGGGGGAACAAGGACCTCAGGAGCCTCTTGCATAATAAAACCACCCACATCAGTCCCAGGTAGGAAGAAGGAGGTGTATTCCCTCATCCTCTCCACCAGATAGCTCCCCCAGCACAGCAAGGCCATCAATGCCAGGGCAAAGCACAGAGCCATTGTTTGTACTAACATGTTCCCAAGCTCAGCAGGATAAAGAGATAAGCAGTGCAGCCAACAAACTCCGTGACCCGCACAGGAGCTTGCCACTTAATAACTACTATAGCTATAGCACGCTTAATACAAAACTGCCGTTGTCTCGAGCCCCACGTTGGGCACCAAAAAGGACTGTGGTGGGTTGACCCTGGCTGGATGCCAGGTGCCCACCAAAGCCGCTCTATCACTCCCCCTCCTCAACTGGACAGGGGGAGAAAATATAACGAAAGGCTCGTGGGTTGAGATAAGGGCGGTTTAATAAAGCAGAAGCAAAGGTCGTGCGCGAAAGCAAAGGAAAACAAAAGATTTTATTCTCTACTTCCCATCAGCAGGTGATATCCGGCCACTTCCCGGGAAGCAGGGTTCCAGTACGCGTAGTGGTTGCTCTGGAAGACAAACGTAAACAAACGAACGCCCCCCCTTCCTCCTCCTCCTCCTCCTCCTCCTCCCCCTAGCTTTTATGCTGAGCAGATGTGATATGGTATGGAATATCCCTTTGGTCAGTTTGGGTCAGCTGTCCTGGCTCTGTCCCCTCCCAAGATCTTGCCCACCCCCAGCCTACTGGTGAGGGGGGGAATGCTGGAGAGGCAGCCTTGATGCTGTGGGAGCAGTGCTCAGCAGTAGCCAAAACCCTGGTGTGTTATCCACACCTTTCTAGCTGCCAATACAGAGCACAGTACTATGAGGGCTGCTGTGGGGAAAGTTAACTCCGTCCCAGCCAGACCCAATACAGATAGTAAGCACAGCTTCTGTCCCTGTAAGAGCAAATCTACCAGAAAGAAGGTAAGTGATTCCAAAATGCACAACTTTTTTCATAGTTTCTCAATTTTAAAATATCCAGTATTATATACCCTTGAATCTTTTGTAAATAGAAGTATGGTTTCTCAAACTTTTGTTTCATGCTTTTGTGTAATTGAATTCTGCAAGCATAAAGCTATGTTATATATGCAAAGTAAAACAACTGTTAAAAGCAAACATTCTTTCCGATTCTCTTATTTAGATGCACATTGTGAGAATAATAACTGGAAGAAACTGCAAATCAGTATCCTAAGAGTGATCAGTTCAGAATTCACTGGGTGCATGAGCTTCCTTTCCAAACACAGAAGTCTTCTAAGCACACTGAATTCTCCAAGTTTGTATAGCTGAACATGTACAGTGCTGTGCTTCATGTCTTGTAGACCCTGTCATGAAGTTGGCTGGCGTGGAATGAGTAGAGATACATAAACATGGTCCAGGTAGTGAATCATCTGACTATTCTTGATTATCACACACTTCCAGTGGAGGAGACTGCAGCTATTTGAGTAGAATTTCCTTTCTAGGAACAGCTAGGAAGGACATACTTGTTTTAAAAGTGTTGAGCTTTGTGTTCTCTTGAACTTAAAATTGCACTTCTGAAGTAGATGCTTGGGGTGTAGTTGTCTTCATGTGAGCTCTTAGTGCTCAGTGGCTACTTCTTGTGTCAGTTGTCTGGGGCTAGCTTTAGGAGTAAAGGAGCTCTGAAGTGATTTGAAGTCTTACTAAAAGTTACAAATACTTGAAATGAAATGTTTCTAATGCAACTTTAATTTGGAATGAATGGTATCTCCCTCTGAAGTGGCCAGGGGCTTATTCTCCTTGGTGGGGAAAGCTCCAATGTTAATAACTGAATTAAAAATATTTGAAGTTCTGTTAGTTTGTTAAAGGTACCTGCAGAAGGATGGTTGAAAAACAGTATCTGTCTTGGTGTCTGAAGTACTGTGCTTTGAGTTTTACTGCTGCCTTTGGAGCCTTCTCATCAGGTTTCAGCTCTAGTTGGCATGGGAAGTTCCTGTAGCACCTGCGTGGGGGGTCTCTGTCTTCCCAGACAGTTCTGGAAGAAAAGTTTCATGTTCTTACTTAGTCCTCTGTCCCCTAATGTGGGGTCTGAGTTTAGTACAGTTGCAGAAATTACTTCTTCAGCCTTCCTTGCCCTCCTTGTCCTTGGAGTTTTTCAGTACATATCTTCTAAAACTTCCAGAGCCTCCTAAGAAGTAGAGGAGAAGGCATAGATGCTTTGAGCTGCATCAGTACATCTAAACAAATGTCTGAAATGCAATGCCAGATGCTTGTGAGTGTCAGTCACAGGTTCAGTCATCCAAAATTACTATGAATGTCATTTTAAGTGTTTGGATAGTGGAAAGTGTTTCCAGGCTTGTCTGGAAGACTTCTGGTAGGCTGTAAAGAAACTTTTTGAGAACTGCTGCTTTTTTTTCTCCACGTGTGACTGTAGTCATCCTGGAATTAATCTCCTTGAGGGGAGAAATGATAGTGTAGAAGATGAACCCAATTGTCAGTAATTTGATCAAATTACTGTGGGTCTTCTGTCTTTATCTTCAGGGTTACCTGTAAGTAGGATGGAGATTTATATTTGAAACTGGATATCAGAGAACTCTTATATTTAAATAATGATACTAATGTAAATTATAGTGGTTTTTTTCCTCTGGGGAAATGCTATGCTTAATAATCTGTACGTGCTTATGCATGCTTGTGGATAAAAACAAACAAAAAGCTTGGCTGCAGAAGCATTTACAAGGTTGAGGCCTGTATTTTCAGTAAAAGTAGACTGAAAAGTATGGCAGTCTAAATCTTTCATGACTTAAATGCTCTGTAGATACTCACTTTCCATGCTTATGCTACAGAGTATTACATGCAGGTGTTGAGTTTACTTAGTTTCCACTTTGGCCACACTTTGGTAGGTGTACCTGAAGGAGGAGATGGATGTGCAGACAGCTGTTCATGTGCACCGATAGCCTGCTGCTGGTACACTTGCTTGCTGTGGCAAATTAGTCTGTGGCAACCTGGAATGTCAGCTTGGTAGTTAGCTCCTTTTAGGAGAACATAGTCATTTTGGGTTACTTCTGGTCACATAATCATATGTGATGTTAACCCTGGAGCTGTAGGTCATTTAAATTCTGAGGTGCTTTATAATTTTTTTTTTTTTGGGTTGGCAATAAAGTTCATCACTGAGGAAGAAAATTCAAAAGTTCACATCTTTCTGATTCATAGCTATCCAGCCTCTATACCATTTATTTCAGTTGTGCTTTAGTAAACTTATATAGGATGATTTATTCTAAGTAATGGAGAATGTTCATGAATTCTTTAGTAGATCTCTTTTTGGGGAGGAATTACAGGCAGAGGGAATCGAGTGAAGAATGCTAGAAAATAATATTTGGAACAAACCTAGAATTTTACTTTAAGGTCACTTTTGTTGGTTCACATACAGGTGTTGGAAAACTATTAAACAAGGTAAAAATTAAGTTAAGGACTCAACTCTAAGTAGGAAGAGGAGAAAAAGATGGTTAAACCTGTGAGTTTCCATCCTTTCTGGGAATGTGACAGGAAGGGGAAATCAATTGGAACTCTGAATTTGGCAAGCCATCTGGCTCTGATTCTGATGGATAAGATCAGAAATGTTAATATGGGAGAAACTATCAGGGCTTTACTATTTTACTATACTATTGTTTAACTATAGTGCATCTTATTTGTGTCTTTTAGGATACTTTTTTCTGAATGATGTTTTGTGGGGGAGGGAGCTTTCTGTGGCTATTAGAAAATCCTGTTCTTCCCGTGCATTATTCTTAATTTAGACTTTAATGCTTTGGGTCCAGTACCAGAGATTTCATCTAAATAAATAAGTAAACAATACAAATACTAGAAAAGCAAGATAGACTTAAAATAGATTTTAATAGACTTAGATGAGAATAATTTACTCTTCCATTTGTATTTATCTGGGTGAGCTCCTCTATTTTTCAAGGAGCATTTATTTTGTCTTGCTTTACTGAAGCAAAGCAGAAGTGCTGAGGATCATGGCATTCCTTTGTGCTTTTTGCAATGCTGCTTTTACTAGAGAAAAACAGTGGAGCAGGCAAACTTTCCTGTGGGAAATCTGTGGGAGAGGTACTGTCAAGATTTCAAATGTCCTCTAGTCTTTCATGACATTAGTGTTACTGAATTGGTTTTGCAGCAGTCTGTGATGCCTCAAGGGAAAGATTATGGCCCTGCCTATGGAGCAGGTTAAAAGAAAGTGTTATGGGATGGGAGAGAAATAAGTCTTTAATCACTACTTTTTTTTTCTCGTCCTCTTTTTTACTTCTTTCTTCCCTCTACATAAAACAACTGGTCAGGAACCAACAAGTTGTTCCTTAAACTTTAAAAAACTGTGCTCTCCCTCTTTCATCTGTCCCAGATGGAGTGAGTCCCTGTGTGTTTCCACTGAATTCAAGTATACATTTGCTCATTTTAGATTCATAGATCATCCATCATTCCATTTGTGTTAAATCTTGACAAAGTTTTACATTTCAGCTTCAGAGTATGAAATATCTATTTCATATGAAATACTCTTTTTAAAGCTGCATTGTAAATAAAAGCTTACTGTTTGTAGTACTGCATTTTATACCAAACAAATGCAAAAGCAAAAAACAAACTAGCTTGTTGAGGTGAGTAACACTTATAAGACAGAGACAGAAGTGTTCTTTAAGGGGGAGGTATTCTAAAGTAAAATGGAAGTCCAGTTGTATATGCTGTTTCTGTAAGTAGTAACTTTCATTAGGGCACTATGTAGTATTTTAAGTGTCAGGATGCATCTTTATTTGTGGGTTTTTTTTGGTAGGATATATATATTTTTGAAATCTAGCAATCCCCAAATGGGGAATGAATACACACATCCATGTGCACTCCTCTTTTTTTAAACTCTGGTCTATGAATGTGTTTCCACTTGTGTTCCTCTCACCACAGACTGAATTGTGTAACCTGTTTAGATTTGGTGCAGCAGTTTTTCTGGGCAGTTTATCCATTCTGTTATTAGCTAGAGGGTTTTGAGTGTGGTTTCTCCTTCTCCTCCCATGTACCCAACCTCTGCTTGCTTTGTTTCTCAGTCTTTGTTTTGGGCCCCCTATGTTCTTCTGACCTCTGTTGTTTGATGATCCTAGTTTTAACTAGGAATTCTGGCAATTACTTTTTGGGGGGAGTGCATGTAAAGCAGGGCATCAGGGGCTGTTTTGTTTTAATATATGGACCATGCAATTTAGAAAACAATAATTAACTAGGAATCTTCTGATAAGAAATAGTTTCTTTTTTTTTCCCTTTCCACTTTAGTTTGTGCTGAACTGTTATGCGTTGCAGACTGCCTGAATTTATCTGCAGGCAATTAGATGGAAAGTCTAGTTAACAGACGGGAACTTTTCTTGTGTATTGAAATGCTGCATATTTACAGCAGTGCAGCTTGTTTGTTTAAAAACCTTTGGTATCTGCTGCAGATGGCTGCATAGTCTAAGGAGTGGTTTCCTGGCTGCATTGTACATGAAATGCCAAACATGTTGAGAGCAGTTTTGTTCTGGAATGCCAAAATACATTAAATCCGTTCAGGAAACAACATATGTCAAATGAATAAAAATATCACACTCATATGAAATAGAATGTGGTAGTTATGTTTTTCAAATCTGTTTTCCTTCCTGAATTAAGGGGTTAAAAAGGACTTCTTGTATTAATTATTGAGGACAGTATTAAATACCAATTGCTGACTTATACTTTCAGCATTTTCACTACTGTTTGTTTCCCCATACCCTTTTTTTTTCTTTTGATTAACATATGCCATAGACTGAAATTGAAACAAGGAGGCTATCAGTAGGGGTACTGTATAGGAAAAATAGTATTATGTTTTTCTCCTTGGATATCTAGGCCTGTGCACAGCATACAGGTTTTTGGTGGGGGTTTGTTTTTGGTGGGGGGGTTGGTTTTGTTTGTTTTGGGGTTTTTTTGGGGGTGGTGGTGTTGTGTGGTGTTTTTGTTTTTTGGTTGGTTGGGGTTTTTTGGATTTTTTTTTTTGTGGTGGTTTTTTTGAGGCTGGTAGCTTATGTTTTTCTTTACATCCCTAAGAGAGTTGTATGTAACTGCTCGATACAGCAGATAGAAAAACAGGGTTGTTAAAAATGAGCAGTAAAGGATGTTGCTTCTGCCCAAACTGTAATTCCAGCAAGTTCTCAAGACAGGAAGTGGGAATCTTTACAATTAATAGCTCCAAATATTGCAGGATTTTATTATGATAAAGAAACAAGCCCAGGGTGGAGCATGTTTTGTTGCGTATTACTTCCTTGTTTGCAAAGAAGGTGGTAGTCACTTTGATTCCTCCTAGTTGGAAGGCAAAGATATTAAAAAATGCATTGACAGAAAAATACATGTTTCTCTAGAAGCTGTAATTCCATCAGCTCAGTTTCTAACTAATATTTTGCATAGATTTTTCTTATCTGAAATAATTTGAAAGCCTTGATTTTTATAGCTCTCTTATACACTTCGTTCCTCTGGGGTTTTTTATCTTTAAAGCAATTTTGCTTGTCCCTTCTGAATCTTTTGTTCCTCGTTTACTTTTTCTCTTCCATCACTATGATTAGACATACAGTTAAAAATCAGCTTCAGTGAATTATCTTACATAAGGTCCTTAGAGTTGTTCTTTCTTGTGTAAGAAGTGATAGGTCCCTGAAAGAGGAGGGAATGAGGGCAAGTGTTTTGTCTTCCTAGCTGTGGAAGGCATAGATTTATTTAAACTACACATTTAATAATAAAGTAGTGTGGTGGGTTGACCCTGGCTGGATGCCAGGTGCCCACCAAAGCTGCTCTATCACTCCCCCTCCTCAAATGGACAGGGGAGAGAAAATATAACAAAAAGCTCATGGGTCGAGATAAGGACAGGGAGATCACTCAGCAATTACCATCACGGGCAAAACAGACTCGACTTGGGGAAAAATTAGTTTAATTTATTACCAGTCAAATCAGAGTAGGGTAATGAGAAATAAAACCAAAGCTTAAAACACCTTCCCCCCACCCCTCCCTTCTTCCCAGGCTCAACTTTACTCCCGATTTTCTCTACCTCCTCCCCCACAGCGGTGCAGGGGGACAGGGAATGGGGGTTGTGGTCAGTTCATCACACATTGTCTCTGCCGCTCCTTCCTCCTCAGGGGGAGGAGGACTCACACTCTTCCCCTGCTCCAGCATGGGGTCCCTCCCATGGGAGACAGTCCTCCACGAACTTCTCCAACATGAGTCCTTCCCATGGGCTGCAGTTCTTCAAGAACTGCTCCAGCATGGGTCCCATCCACGGGGTGCAGTCCTTCAGGAACAGACTGCTCCAGCATGGGTCCCCCGCGGGGTCACAAGTCCTGCCAGCAAACCTGCTTCAGCGTGGGCTCCTCTCTCCACGGGGCCACAGGTCCTGCCAGGAGCCTGCTCCAGCATGGGCTTCCCACAGGGTCACAGCTTCCTTCAGGGCACATCCACCTGCTCTGGTGTGGGGTCCTCCACGGGCTGCAGGTGGATATCTGCTCCACTGTGGACCTCCATGGGCTGCAGGGGGACAGCCTGCCTCACCATGGTCTTCACCACGGGCTGCAGGGGAATCTCTCTCTGCTCCGGCGCCTGGAGTACCTCCTCCCCCTCCTTCTTCCCTGACCTTGGTGTCTGCAGAGTTGTTCCTCTCACATATTCTCACTCCTCTCTTTCAGCTGCAATTGCTGCTGCGCAGTAACTTTTCCCCCTTCTTAAATATGTTATCCCAGAGGCGCTACCACCATCGCTGATTGGCTCGGCCTTGGCCAGCGGCAGGTCCGTCTTGGAGCTGGCTGGCATTGGCTCTATCGGACATAGGGGAAGCTTCTAGCAGCTTCTCACAGAAGCCACCCCTGTAGCCCCCCCGCTACCAAAACCTTGCCGCGCAAACCCAATACATTCCACCCCTCGCCTCTGTGAATCACATATTTAAGAATTATCATTAAAATCCACATTTATCACACAGTCTTCAGAAATTTCACTCACATCAGCAAAAAAGAATTCCCCACACTAAAATCAAAACATCATCACAACACCGAATGAAAGTGGACAGTTTACACACAATCCACCCCTTGTCCCTTCACCACAACTACAACAACCGAAACTCCCCACGATTGTTCTCACTCTTCACTCTCTAGCTGTGTTCAGTCCATGTTTTGCCTGTTACCTCTCCCGATTACTGTCCTTATCTTGAATTCCTCATGCCCCACGTTGGGGGCCAAAAAGGACTGTGGTGGGTTGACCCTGGCTGGATGCCAGGTGCTCACCAAGCTGCTCTATCACTCCTCCTCCTCAACTGGACAGGGGAGAGAAAATATAATGAAAGGCTTGTTGGTCGAGATAAGGACAGGGAGAGATCACTCACCAATTACCGTCACAGGCAAAACAGACTCAGCTTGGGGAAATGAATTTAATTTATTGCCAATCAAATCAGAATAGGGTAATGAGAAAATAAAAACAAATCTGAAGCCTGGCTGTAGTAGAGGCCATAATTATCAGCATTTCTATGCTTTTTTTTTTTTTAATGATATTAAGAGCTCAGATGTGAAGCAGAGTGGAAGCTTGATGTGTTCCTGTCTCCTGGATTGAAAGAGGAGATGCTGGTGTTTCTTTTTCTGTTTTAAATTCTACCCTTCCTGCTCCCTGAAACTTTTAGCTGGTCCATGGTAATGATACCACCAACTAAGGATGTGCTCATCTGCTGAGAGATGAGGCATATGGTCCAAAACAACTTCTGGAGTTGCTTGTTTGTGTCTAGGTCCACATCAACTGGGTTCTCATGTGCTTTCATATTTGTTCTGGCAGTCCACCTGTCTTCCCCGATTGTGGTGTATGTTAGTTTGTCTGGTCTCAGCCTTCTTTGGAATAGTTATGGGAGAATCTATAGAAAATGTGTTCGGGAATAAAGGAGCTGTCCTTCTCAGCCTTAATTCTTCTGTGAAGTGTGGCATCTGTCTTCATTCTAGTCACCAAATTTTGTGTTTCATGAATGAGTAGTGGTCCTGCTAGCCGAAGGGAGGCCTGGCCTGCTCAAGCATGATTCATTCCAGTGTTTCTACTCATCTCCCAGGTATCAGTGGCTACAGCTCTGTTCTGTAGATATTGAATTGTAGGAAGTACCAGAAATAGTAGCATGAAGAAATGTTCTATCAGATCTATGTTTTCCTTCTGTCCTTCTGTGTTTCTGAAATGTACTTCTATTGCACTGTAGCAAGTATCTATGGGTGTCCCCCTCCTCCCCCCACCTTAGAGGTACTTAGAGGTATCTATTATTTTTCTAGAGTCTGTCCTGGTTTTCTGACATTTTCAGTGTGAAATATCAAAAGTTAAAAACTTATTCCCAGTTCAGTCTTTGTCCTCACTAGTGACAGGAATTCACTTTCAAATTAACTTGGAAAGTAGTTCACAGATCCGTGTTCAGGTTGGACTTGCTACTATCATAGTGTTAATGCAGTTCCACAAAACCTAATCTTAATACAAGGTTCGTTTTTGCTGTTCTGAACCTGTAAAAGGAGGCAAACTGCAGTTTATTTGCAGCAGTTATAATATGTTGTCTCTTCTCACTGACCAACTTACACTCTCATCAAAGCCCTTGCCATTTCTGGTTTTAATAGACAAGTAAGGCTATGGAGTCTACTGAGGTTTTTGGAGTTTTTTGGGGTTTGGGGTTTTTTTTGGGTTTGTTTGTTTGTTTTGGGTTTTTTTCCCCCTCTTTAGAGTTTATTCCAGATTTTCTGCTAACATCTTTCTGTGCTGTTGATAGCATTGTAGAACCAACTTCTTGGATTTACCCAGTATCTCTTTCGTTACCTCTCCATTAAACAGTTGTCTTGATACTTTTTTTTTTTTAAGGTACTTTGCAACTTAATTCTACTCTGTGTGATTTAATTAACCATGACATATAATTGATGTGACTTTTAAAAGCGTATTGGCTGTTTATGCTTTGTTTTATCCTTTCTTGTGGTTTCTTCCTGAATGTGTCCCTTCTCCTTAGGCTCTCCAAGACATTAAAAATGTTGACTTGGGAGCAGGCCAGAAGACAGCATCATGAAAGTTTATTTAAAAAAAAAAAAAAGCTGTTTCCATTTCTTCCTATCAGGATTTACTGTTAGGTGTGTTTTTTCAGGTGCATGATGTGGGTGGCTCTTAATTAATCAATTAGTAGGAGGGACAGTAGAAGAGGAATTTGGATTAGAAGCTTTTGTGCACTGCAGAGAGACTGGTTTCATCCATACCAATTATTAGACTTGCTTTACATCCAAACACCTGAAGGATAACAGGAACTGTTTTATTACATGAACTTCATATGGGAGAAATCATCTTTCTTTTTAAGACTGGAAATAGGATGCATCCTGCTCTAAGTAATGGGCATCATCTGCTATAAAATGGCAGCTTCTGATGCTATAGGAAGTTTGAGGTGCATCTTGTGAATCTTCAGTTACTTTTTAAGAGCTCTGGGACAGATGAAAGATGCATCTAGACCAGTGTCCTGTCTCAGCAGTGGCCCTGTTTTGTATTTCAGGTCTCAATTTTTTTTTTCTTTTTACAAATCTATTCAGTATTCAGGGTTTCAATTACAGGTTGATATTCACTGAATATTTTCCTACAAAATATTTTAAACCTTAATATTACAATTAGGCCCCACTGAACAATTAAACCTCTTTACCATGAGCACTTCTTGACAAGACACCTTCTTGTATTGGTCAGTTTGGAATTTAAGAGGGTTTTTTTTGGTTAAAAGAAAGTGTAAAAAATATTTAAACTCACCATGTTGGGGATGTTGGTCTGTTTTGTATACTGTAGTCCTATTCCCTCAAGCCTTTTATAAATATAAAGCATTGCTTTGTAGGCAAGTAATTGACTTCTTGTTGCAAAAATATGCACAGCACTTGCTGAGCAAGGGTGTCTTCTAGTTAAGATGACCACATCCTGTAAATATTTCTTTCAGTTCTGAACTCAATGTAGAACATGAGCTGCTGACATAATCACTGTCTGGACCATAACTATTTACTGACCTGACTGAGTGTCTTCGCTGCTTCTTGGTTGCCTGGAGTACCTGCAGGACTGAGATATTTGGCATGGTTAAATTTTTTTTTTATTTTTTTTTTAAATTGTTCCCCCCCTGCCCCCTCCCCAAACTTCTTGTCCTCACTGGTTGATTCTTTCAGGAAAAAAAACACCATCAAAACTATGAACCCAAGGCAGACTAAATGATAAAATGTGACCCACATGAATGAATTTTGCTACCTGAATGTGCTGTTGTGAGCATTAAACTACGCTTGCATATGTTTTTTGATACATTTTTTTTGATACTAAGAGAAAAATATCAATAATAATCAAGTTATCACCTTTAATTTAAAGGAGTCTTAATTTAGAAAGACTGTGACTGAATATATAGTCTTACAATCTCCTGAACCTCCTTCAACAGTAGGCAGTATGCTTCCTGTTTTCTTCCTGTGCGGGTCCTTTGCTTCATTTGTGAAGACTTGGTACTGAAAGTCAGTGAGTTGATTAGCAAGCTGATCTAATTAGAAAAAAAATTCCACCCAATATCTTGCAGGGTTAGTCTTTTTGGGTCAGTTACTGATTGCACTCATGGTGTGTTTATGCAAACCCTAGATTTAACAAAAGGCAGGTGTGAGTAGGGGAAAACAGGGCTTGCTCTTTCTTTAGCGGTCTCTAGTTTGGATTAAGCACAATGGGAATTCACTTGCTTTTTGAGTTCCAGTTGCGGGGTTGGAATATTCTTACACTCGATCACAGTAAATCTAAATTTTGTTCTTTTCTTCATCACTGATTTTTTTCCTCAGTAATCCTTCCATAAAAGTCAAAAGTGCAGCTAAAAACTGGAATACTTACCCAGTTTGTCTCTTTTTGGGGCAGATATAAAGTGTACCATCCCCTATCTTTCCTGCTTTTTTGCCATATGCAGGTTGACTTCTAGACTTTGGACAGTAGGCTGGGAATTTCATGCCTATCTGTAAAATAGTTTGTAATTGCTGTAGTGGTGAGAAATAACTAACCGCAGTAAGAACTGAAATTGGAAAAGGAGTGGAGAGCTGCTCAGTCCTTAATTGCTGAGGGCATCAAGTCCTTTTTTTTTCTTTTTTTTTTTTTTTTTTTTTTTTTCTGAAAGCTACCTTCCGGAGTACTTGCTCTTGAGACTTTTGTACCTAGTTTCTTTAGTTCCTAGGGATTTCTGGTGGCTTTATATTTTTCATCATCTGGAGGGATCTCTTGATTGAAATGTGTAGGTCAACAGTGCTTGCATGTGGGATGTTCTGCTTTCAAGTTAGACCCCAAGGCTAGTGTGAATGGAGAACTGACAAGTGATGGGCAGTTGATGTGATTAGTAAACAAGTTCATATGTTATGTATTATCACTGGTAGAATGATGCAATTAGAAATGTCTGTCACTGATAATGTGGGGTGCCATTATTATATTTTACTTTTTAATCTCAGATGGGCAATGTAGAACCACCTTCATTCATGGAGGGATTAAAGGTGCAACATAATTTAGGGGGCGGGGGATGGAAGAACAGAAGGCATTTAGCTTCATAATTCTAAAGTTTGGGAAATTTACCACCCTGGTGTGAAGGTGTCTTGTGACTGTGGCATGGGGCCATGTACACTTGGCTGTCCTGCACTCATGAAGTGCAGGTAACAAAGCTTCTGATCCTTCTCTCATCTCTCCCTGAAGGGCCAAGCCCATACGGTAGGGAGGAGGTGGCATTGATTGGCAAGAGGTAGACAGAAACAGATTTTTCTTGCTTTGATATCAGCATTTTAAGACACTCTAATACTGTGCTTCTCTCTGCTTCTCTGAAAAGATTAGAGTGGGAGTGATGTGGACAAGCACTAGTGAGTTTTTGTCCCCTTTCTAATGGAGGGGGGGAAAAGTATCCTGGTTCCTATAGTCTCAAGTAAAATTAATTTCTTGATCTGAGTTTACATTGCTGTTCCCTGCAATGCATTTCTTAGAGCCACTGCATGACAAACACTTAAGTTGAGTTGCATGGATTTCTTTCCTTCTTCAGTCACACCAGTATTAGCAACAATTACTTCTGCAAGAGAAGCTTTGCTGTATGTTGCCTGCTTATTGGAGTAGTAATGTGTCAAATGGATAGTTTTGAAAACATCCTTAAGCAGATAAGCTATTTCTCGTGCTAGTAGTTGTCTATTTGTATGTCCTGCTCTTTAATCTGCAAAATAACTGCTTTTCTTCTGGTTGATTGATAAGTATTTCATGTAGCACATCAGAGGAAATAGTGATTGCTGGAAGATAATTTCTTTTCTTAGGGTGCAAGGATGGAAACAAAGCTCAGCAGAATATATTAAGTTCCAAATTATTTTGAATGTTATATTCAAGAAGATAACTAATGTGTTTTTCTTTCAAATTGTGTAGTACAAGGATTAACCTATGCAGGATCTGGAGATAGTGAATTCTTTCCTTAAGGTAGTTTCCGAAAGGTGATCTTCTGCATACTTGAGAGGAACTACTGTATGGAATTACTGATATTAAATTCTCTGGGACTGAAATTTTACCTTGTGAAACCAAGATAATGTGGTGCAGAGAATAAAATGGAAAGAGGAGAATCATGTAGTAGTAATTGAATTTTTTTTTTTCTGTTCCTTGTGAAAGCAAAATGATAGTTTTAATACAAGATCTACTGATGCAGTAGAACTGACTAACATATCTCAAATAGTCTTTTTGACCCTATTAAAACTTGATTAATGGAATATTTCTAATGAATTTTGCTGCTTTAAGTGATTGTTTTGATTGCTCACTGCTATCAGTAATTGCACCTGTATTGTTAGGATAGTGGTGTGATGATGCTTCTTGGCTTTGTGTGGAATGTGTAATGAAATGAGAGTAGTGTCCATTACAATCTTCCATCTGGCATCTTCCTCCAGTAGGTCTAGTCAAAGTGATAGATGAACTTGGATTATAAGATAATATTACTACTGATTTAAGCATGGGCTATAGGATATGTTCTTTCAAAGTCTGAAGTGTTTGATAGCAGTACTAACCCCACCTTCTTTTTTGCAATAGCTAAACAAAACTTCATATAGCTAGGCAGACCCTGATATTTAATGTTGTAGAGCTATTGAAAAAAGGAACAGTAACAGAGTACAATGAAAACATTTTCTTCTGTTTTTTAATTCACAACTTTTTTTGAAATGCAGCATGATTTTCACAAGTGTGGTAGGTAGAGTAAAATCCAAGTTGATTGTTCTCATACTTGGCTTTGCAGCTACAAAAATACTTGTTCTGTCAGATATCGTCTGCAAGGGATGATTTTGTGCATTCAACAGTGCAAATCTATCTAGTTCTGAAAAGTCCTGATTGTTCATAACTCTTCTGAAATGAGTTCATAACTCAAATGTAATATGGGTGCTTTTTCATACAGTGACCTGCCCATCAGGGGTTTGAGTTGGAATTGGTTCTTGGTGTTAAATAGGCAGTGTGTGTTTTTTAATTTAAAAAAAAAAAAAAGTATGTGATAATGAAAAAGCTAGGAGTAAGCTGTAGCCTTAGTTTGACTTAATTTCTAAGTTATGTTGTGGGAAAAACTTAAATTAGGGGAAGAAGTGTCAGAGCAAAAGATCTTTCTTCTAAAGATGTGTAAAATGCTTATTTTCCTACTCCTTCTCCCCAACCCTTAACTTTTGGGATCTAGCTCAACACTGAGCACTTGTAGCATGTATGTCAGGGTAGTCAATTTTTTATTAAAGAGAAAAATCTTGAATTTTTGACTTAGTAACAAGAAGGTGGTTAATGGTCACGGGAAATACATTGCAATTGCCAGTGGAGTTAAATTGATGTCTTTCTTTTGAACTTGTATAACATCATCTTATTTGTCAGTAGGGGGAGAGAACGGAGGATGGAGGAGTGTTCCAGTCCTCTTTTACAGTCCTTGGATAATCATCTTTCATGTAATGATCTGTGCAATTGTTCATATAACCCTACAGTTACTGTATTCTTTTTCTTGCTACCTGGGATATAGTGGAAGGGTCAGTGATTGAAGCACTAATGGAGGGTACTGCATAATTCAGGACTTGCTAGAGGTAGTCACAAACTCGGACATGTAATCTGGAGGAGTAAGCATGTTCAACAGTCCATTGCCTATCTGTAAGGATGCCACTTAAATCTCAAATTGAACTGAAAGTTTAACCTTCTGTGGAAGACTGCAAGACAAGGGAGAGGGAAATTATTCAGCTCTTCTTAGTTAAGAGCCAAGAAAGCTGTTTCAGTCTTTACATCATAGAGCAGCAGTTCCTAAATGGAGTGTGTATGAAGGGAGTTGCTGGCCAGATTAAACTTGATTTAATACGATACTTATGTTAATATTTTTAGTCATACAAAAATTTTGGCTGTAGATGGGAAAGCAGTAGGAAAACTTCAGAAGGAAAGTTCCAGAGCCACCACCATAAGGGACAGCAACCCAATTTTTTTATTCCCAAGCAAGCCAGGAAAGTAGCAGTACAGTCATCAACCCTGGCATCCTTCAGTTTCTAGCTGTGCTGGCCATGGCACCATGGGAAGCTGACACCAGCAGTGTTTTGGAGAAGGTAGCCGAGATCTGTTAAACAATCCTATTAGTATGGAGGTTTTAGAGTTTGCTAAATCTCACAGAGTGTTCTAGAAGTGGCAGAAACAGTTATTTTAATGGTGATTCTCTTGGTGTTCTTTGTCTTAGTTTTAGGAATCACGAAACTCAGTTTTGTGTCTGTATATTGAATGCTTTCTGAAAAGAGTATGCTAATTAGATTCTGGTTCCTGAGGAATCTTTTTCTTTCAAGAAAGCTTCCAGTTATCAACCAACCTAGATTTATTAGACACAATTTTTTTTGTGTATCTCTTCTGTATTTTGGCACCTTATTTGAACTGGCCCCAACAAATGTTGTCAAGATGAGGCTATGGATATGTTCCATATACATCTTAGACTTACTGCATTATTCCAGCCTACTAGCCAGGACCACATAATATTACTTTGTATCCTCAACATATAGAGTATATGGCTGTACTCCACAAAAGCTCACCAGGCAGAGTAAGCTTCTCAGAAATAGGTCCAACTACTTGTAAGCAACTGTCTCTGCTCTTGCCAATGGCTGTGACTGCAGACTTTCAATAAAACCTCGTGTTAAGCTAAATGAAAGGCAGCTGGCAGGTCCAATTAAAATAATTGCAGCTTTTTTAAAGTCTCATCTTTTGCAAGGAGTTGTATTTCCCCATGAGGGCTGTGGGAGTTGTCCTGGTTTCGGCTGGCACAGAGTTAACTCTCTTCTTAGTAGCTGGTACAGTGCTGTGTTTTGGATTTAGTGTGAGAATGATGTTGATGATAACACCCTGATGTTTTAGTTGTTGCTAAGGAGCGCTTATCTTAAGCCAAGGACTTTTCAGTTTCCCATGCTCTGCCAGCAAGCAGGTGTGCAAGAAGCTGGGAGGGAGCATAGCTGGGGCAGCTGACCTGAACTAGCCAAAGGGGTATTCCATACCATGGAACGTCATGCTCAGTATATAAACAGGGGGGAGTTGGCCGGGAGGGGCGGATCGCTGCTCGGGCATTGGTCAGCGGGTGGTGAGCAATTGCATTGTGCATCACTGATTTTTTCTTGGGTGTTATTTCTTTTTTTTTTGTTATATTCTTTTTCATTACAATTATTATTATTCTTAGTAGTGTATTTTTATTTTTACTTTAGTTATTAAACTGTTCTTATCTCAACCCACGAGTTTTACTTTTTTTCCTTTCCTCCTCCCCATCCCACTGGGAGGGGGGAGGGGGAAACGGCTGCGTGGTGCTGAGTTGCTGGCTGGGGTTAAACCACAACAGAGTATTTGTGACAGTGTGGGTGGTACAGATTCTCTTTCAGAGAATGTGCTTCAGACTCACCAGAACAGCAGTGTTTTAAGAGGAAGTCATCTAGTTGAGGTCCTGCACATAACTTCTTGTTGGCTATCAGGTTAACAAAATGTAACTAAAACTACATTAAAACTCCATTCATACCAGTAACAGAAAGGGAGCTGTTTTGAACTCAAGCTTGCTAGCAATGTGTATGTTTTATTTTTGGCTGGTATAGAAGGACAAGATGATAATCAATTCTACTGTTTTTGTGTTTTGGCACACTGCTTTCTCTGTTTGCATTACTTTGAGATTTGGCAGAGGACAAAAATGAGTAATTGTAGAATGGTGGTTGTGGTGGTAAGTTACATATTACCACTTCTGTGTCTCCTGTGTTTAATTCTAATGTAAAACAAAGTTAATGTGTGGATTTGAAACTGTCTTAGTTTTTGTGCAAGGCCTCTTATACCTGTCATCTTGAAAACACTTCTTAATTCTTTTTCACAGATCCATGTGGATGGTTTCATAAACTCCATTTTGTGTCCTGGTGATTCTGTGGTCCAAGTTCAGAAACTAATTGAGACTCCTATGATGTGAATTGGCAGTGGTGGAGTGATTCGGGTAGGTGACTGTCCGGATGTGTTGAAGGAGATAAGGGGAAAGAAATGTTTTGAGTGCACTTACTGTTTCAGTTACTCTACGATGTACTAATATCTTCTCTCACCCACACATGTAAGAATGACAAACTTTTGTTTTAATTGCTGAATTTGTATTATAATAGCTTGTAGGGAAGATGTGTGAGAACTGTGGCTGTTTTCTGGCAAGAAACGCTAGGGTTATTCACTGCAGTGGAACGGGTCTGTCACACTTGGGTCACAGAACATGATCTGTGTATCTGCGGTTTTAACATGTTCATATATCTCTGTGTGAGCACTTGTGTATAGGCAATCTGGCTTCCATTGCTTCTGGTATAGTTTTCTGCATTACTTTTTTACTTTGAATGCTACATAATGTATGCAAGGCAGTAACCCATTTTATAGTAATGTATTCAGGTAGCTCTGTGAAAAAAATAAAAGCAGTTTCAAACAAATACTTCTTCCCTGGGTAAGCTAACTTAAATGCTCTTATCCTATCCAGCAAAAGGCTAATATGATTGGGATTTTTTTTGCAGTTGAAAGCATGTACTGTTTTGGTTTTGTATGCTTGTTACATTTACATAAATTTAGTTGTTAGTGGTATGTTTTTGGGGGATGCTGAGACTGAAGGGTTTTTTATTTAAACTTCTCTTTAATCCCCTAATTCAACAGCAGACACACATAGCTCCTCGTAAAGAATTATAGAGACAGTATAATCAGAATGATGTGGAGTTTTTTTAGTAAGTGTATGCCTAATTGAAGCATTGCAGAAATATTTAATAGATCACAGTATGTTTTGATCTTAGTAGACTGGAGTAGTATCTCCAATAGGATAAGTTTGATCTTAATACACTGTCTTAGTCCTAGTTAGGACCATTGAGCAAATGCATTTTTCACCCTCCTCTCTCCATCTCTTGCTCTAATTCAAGAATGTAGGTAGAATATGCTCACAAATATTTGTAAATGTACACATAAAATGCTTGACTTTTGAGAGGGGAAATATTTTAATAGCAAAAATACTGTCTTAAATGCTTAAAAGTATTGTAGAAATGATGTGCTTGGAAATACAGATGCCTTATGAGATTTAAATTAGGAACCGTTATGAAAAGATAGTACAAGTGTTGGAACTTTTGCTTGAAAATGGGTTTGTAGGGTGTGGTGGGTTGACCTTGGCTGGATGCCAAGTCCGGGGGACAGCCTGCCTCACCATGGTCTTCACCAGGGGCTGCAGGGGAATCTCTCTGCTCCGGCGCCTGGAGCACCTCCTCCCCCTCCTTCTTCCCTGACCTTGGTGTCTGCAGAGTTGTTTCTCTCACATCTTCTCACTCCTCTCCTCTGGCTGCTGCTGTTCTTCTGCAGGGTTTCCCCCCCCCCCTTAAATATGTTATCAGAGAGGTGCTATTACTGTTGCTGATGGGCTCAGCCTTGGCCAGCAGCAGGTCTGTCTTGGAGCTGGCTGGCATTGGCTCTGTTGGACATGGGGGAAGCTTCTAGCAGCTTCTCACAGAAGCCACCCCTGTAGCCCCCCCTGCTAAGAAAACCTTGCCACGCAAACCCAATGCATGGAGAAAGTTTTTTAATAAAACAGGTTAGTAAAGATGAAAGGCAAGAATATATTGAGGAGCAGAATTTATTTTTTTTAAGAGGAAAATCTTGATTATATTTATTAAAAGTATTTGATATACTGTGTGACAACTTCAGAATTATTGTTTCTATAGATCCTTGGTTACAGAGAATTGGATAAAGTGCCATTTTTCCTCTATTAAACTTCTGAGATTTTTTTTTACAGTTCTCTGACTAGTGAGTGGTACCGTGAAGTAATCGTCACAAAAGATTTTTATCATGTGGATAGGCTGAGACTTTTAATAAGCTATTACTGTCCTATTTACTGTTAAGCTAACAATAACAAAGCAGGGAGTTCAAGCAACAGTGCACAGCTTGGATTTAGAGAGGGTCTTTTCCTTTGTTATGCTGTTCATATTGTTCAATAACATTCCCTAATATGCATAATAAAAGAGGCTGATACACCTATTTGTTGAGAATAATTTTATGTTGAATTAGAATCTTGTTTTATAATCCCAGTTTCACTGTGGATCTGCTTGTTTTGGCATTGAAAGGCTTGTGTTAAGTCTTATTAAGATAACTCAAATGGAATGGTTAATCTATAGTTTATTTTTTGTTGCTTTGAAGTAGTTTGCTCTTATTTTATGTCTAGTCCCTTGTTCACTCCTAACTGTTGGTTCATTGGCAGACTTGATTAATGAGCCTTTATTGGGGGAAGAAAATCTCTACTAGCTAAAAAGAACAGGATTAGGAAGCAAATGTTGGCTTTGATATGTTTGTGGCTGCAAGCAGATCTTGAATAGTTGAATTGTAAAGCATGTTATGATGAAGTATTTACTGTAGGTATCATAAGAGACCTAGTGTGGTGGGTTGACCCTGGCTGGATGCCAGGTGCCCACCAAAGCCACTCTATCACTCCCCCTCCTCAAATGGACAGGGGAGAGAAAATAAAACGAAAGGCTCGTGGGTTGAGATAAGGACAGGGAGATCACTCAGCAATTACCATCATGGGCAAAACAGACTCGACTTGGGGAAAAATTAGTTTAATTTATTGCTAGTCAAATCAGAGCAGGATAATGAGAAATAAAACCAAATCTTAAAAACACCTTCCCCCCACCCCTCCCTTCTTCCCGGGCTTAACTTTACTCCTTATTTTCTCTACCTCCTCCCCCTGAGTGGTGCAGGGGGATGGGGAATGGGGGTTTGGGTCAGTTCATCACACATTGTCTCTGCCGCTCCTTCCTCCTCACGGGGAGGACTCCTCGCACTCTTCCCCTGCTCCAGCATGGGGTCCCTCCCATGGGAGACAGTCCTCCACGAACTTCTCCAATGTGAGTCCTTCCCATGGGCTACAGTTCTTCACAAACTGCTCCAGCATGGGTCCTTCCCACAGGCTGCAGTCCTTCAGGAACAGACTGCTCCAGCATGGGTCCCCCATGGGGTCACAAGTCCTGCCAGCAAACCTGCTTCAGCATGGGCTCCTCTCTCCACGGGGCCACAGGTCCTGCCAGGAGCCTGCTCCAGCATGGGCTTCCCACAGGGTCACAGCTTCCTTCAGGGCACATCCACCTGCTCTGGCGTGGGGTCCTCCACAGGCTGCAGGTGGATATCTGCTCCACTGTGGACCTCCATGGGCTGCAGGGGGACAGCCTGCCTCACCATGGTCTTCACCATGGGCTGCAGGGGAATCTCTCTCTGCTCCGGCGCCTGGAGTACCTCCTCCCCCTCCTTCTTCCCTGACCTTGGTGTCTGCGGAGTTGTTTCTCTCACATCTTCTCACTCCGCTCTCTCTGGCTGCAACTGCAACTCCCCTGAAACTTCTTCTCCCTTTCTTAAATATGTTATCCCAGAGGCGCTACCACCATCGCTGATGGGCTCGGCCTTGGCCAGCGGCGGGTCCGTCTTGGAACCCGCTGGCATTGGCCCTATCAGACATAGGGGAAGCTTCTAGCAGCTTCTCACAGAAGCCACCCCTGTAGCCCCCCTGCCACCAAAACCTTGCCATGCAAACCCAATACACCTAGTAAGTGTTTCTGATGTTTTGTGATCCTCTTGGATAAAGGCTTCTTAATACCAATTGAGTGTGTGTCCTCCAGCTTCTCAAAGTGTTATAATGAATAGGTTTCTGGAAAAGGTGCAATAATTTGTCATGCTGCTAAATCCACAATTAGCATACTGCTAAATGCTTAGGTCCAGCACGAAGGTAATGTATCAATGTGTATTTACAGGTACTGAAATACATGGTGAACATACAGACCATAAATGAGTTCTTACTTGTGTATAGCTGAAATATATGAAAGGAACTTTAAGACCAAATGTCAAATGCTAAAATTTGTCAGTTTTTTTTTTTTACTTTTTGTAATCCATACTCTGCCTAATAGATGAATTTGACAAGTCCCTGAAATCTTCACTTGTACAGAGTATTGCAGCTTCTTTTGCAATGGAGTAATATTGTATATTTGGTCTTCTGACTATGCTTTATTTAAGGATGCAGTTTTGAAGCTGTGTGTAATTAGTCGGTCAAGGAAAATCCTATTTCATTGTCTTGCCTTCAAAAATTCCACCTGAATAAAGAAAACAACATTGGCTAAAGAGGGACCCCTATATCCCATCCCTTCAGTATTCTTGTGGCTCCTTTATTTCAGTAGTTTTTGGACACATTCCAAGCTTCTTATATAAGCTCTGGTTTGCATATTTACTCTGTGAGCCCTCTTGACTTGCTGATTCATTTTTCTTTGTAGCAATAAGTGTTGGCCCAAATCTCCCCCTTCCTAGTTCTGTTGACAAGTTCTGGCATGAAGTGCCTGCTCAAATGTATCTCAGGTGGTTCAGCTATGAAGGTTAATCCAGTCAGCACAAGATGTTTTTTATCTTGGCAATGCGCATTGGGAACCTGTCGTTCCATCAGCCTGGTGTTCCCTGTAGTGCAGAAGAGGTATGGACAAGCTATCTTGATAGATGAAACGATTCTCAGGCCCATAGGCGTTCAACACTAAAATACTTTAGACTGTTTTGCTGAATGTTATTTTAGTTTGAGGATTTATGGAGGATAGTAGTTAGTTTGTCACTTAAAATGTGCACACTGCTAACAGAGTCTGTCTAAAACAAGATTAGGTTATCAGAGGGTTGGCTTGCATGATAAGCTTCCTGGTTGTCACATGGCCAGAATTGAATAGTCTAAGGAAAACAATGTTCATCCTGAATGCATCTAGGCAAATTTGTTTGATTCTATGCAAAGGCTAGGTATTAGGAAACTCCCTCTTGCATTGCATAAGCAGTTCTTGGATCCTATTTGTCAATTCAACAACTAGCAAATAAACGCTTCTTATACAGTGCCATAAATGTGTGGTGGTTTCAGAGGAAAAGTATGCAGAGAATACTTCTAACTTATTTAAATAGTATGGTGCATTCTGGCTGCTGCTTCTTCTTTCCTCTCTCTTCTTCTTTTCCAGCTACGTTGTTCAGTGGAGATAGAATTAAGTGCTAACTAATTTATGCGAGCAAACTTCCTTTTGACAGTTGTCTTTGAAGGTCTTGGCCAATGCAGTTTGCTGGTTCAAGACTGTCTGTGCCTATTTCTTCAGTTAAGATATAGTTTCTATGTCACTCAGACCTAATTGACTATTTCCTCCTTTTATTTTTTTCATGGATTTTTTCTTAATGATGTAACTGTATCCATTATAATATGAAAGTATATTTTCCTGCTAATGGGAAGAAATGATGATGAGGCAGAAATGCCTACCTAGTAAAATGCTTTACTTCCAATGATGTCATAAGCAACTGTGGGGAGCTGTAATGGATGTGCCATAGTTTGTTTTTCTGCCAAAATATTTTCTTTTATATGAAGTACAAATTGTACAAGTTTACAAATTTAATTGTACAAATTTATATGAAATACAGATTTCTTCCAGTACTGTTACTGTGTCTGGAGGGGCATACAACAGTGGTGTGGAGAGCTGCACAGACTGATGTATTATAAAACTCCCTGTCAGTATGAGAAATATTGTCTGTCACTGAACAAGAGTGGAAAATGCAGCTGGCTAGTTTGCAGCTAGTTCAGGCCAAAGAAGCTTTGTACCCAGAAAGCAGGAAGAATGAATTGCCTTTGATTTCTAGGGAAGGGGTAGTATGGGAAGAGTTCTGTGTATTTAGGAACATCCAATTGCCATCAAGCTGTCATCCTGCAGATTCTACATCCATAAAGATCTTTAGCTGTCCAAGACAGACAAACTCTCCTTCTGAGCAATTTTACACCAAGATAATTGGAAGACTGTAATGTATAAATGGACAAAATGCAGGTGCACTGTGTTTCCAGAGGTCCAGGTGATCTTCTGACATTCCTCCTGCTAGTGAGCCAGTGAGGACAAAGGCAGACGATGATAAAAGTGAGCTAGCTGGCTAGGTAAGTGGTGTGGAAGGGGTGGGTTTTCTTATTATGAAACAGTAGCTTGGTTTTAGGGCAAAAAGAGATGATGGATTTTTCTCTGAAGAGAGTAACTTGAAGTGAACATCAATTACAGAGGAGAGGCAAATAGAATAGTAAATAAAGCACGTGCAGAAAGACAAAAACTTTAATACAAAAACAAGATATTGAAAATACAGGTCATCAAGGACTGATGAATAATTCTAAGGATCGTTATAAAGAAAGAAGCGTTAGGTACTCTTGTTTGAGGGGGGGAAAAATAAAAAGCTTATGCTTGGTCTGTTTAATATCACTGGCCCTTGGTAGGAAGAGTGATGTGTTTGTTAAAATAGCTGCCTATATTTTAGGAAGGACAAAGTGAAGGAAAAGGATAGTGCTATTTTGATTAAAATAACTTTACCGATTAACAGTCAAAAACAGGTATTCTCTCTGGTAAGTCACAGCATAAATAGCTTGCTATGGACCATCAAATTGCGGTCACGTACAGGAAACTTAATTTTTATGTTCAGGTGGTCTCATACTGCTAATGTTCATTAAAAAAGATGATGGATGCAATATTCTTAGAAGTCATTGTAGAAGGATTTGGAGTAACACCTGACATTGAAAGATGCCAAGTAACCAACTGCATATTTAAAATCTCTTTGTGTTTGATAAAGTATAAATGACTATGAATTGATTTTGATTGTACATAGTAAAAATTAATCAGCAGCATTTATTTGTTCCTTTTTAAAAAGACCACTTGGAAGCCATTCATCCAAATCATCTGTGTAAAAAATTTCTTTTCTACTCCAGTTTTAAAGGGAAATCAGTTAAGGATGTTTTACTAGATGCTTAGAAAACATCAAATCTAAAATGGAGTAATGTCGTAGTAGTGAAAAGTGTCCATCTGTTAGTTAAATGAAGGAAAAAAGCTACAGCAATGAGTTATGGGTTAGAAGCTAAAGACTGCAGAAAGTGAAGGATGCAGGAAGTCCACCCAAAATAATTGGAAGCTAATGTTAGGGCCATTAAGGTGCTTGAGAATGAGATAAAATAAACCAACTCTTTGTTTTTGATATGCTTAACAGATATGTTTGTTACTTGGCAAAATAGGAGACTTTGAGAAAATCCAGAAGGACTTGATGATCAAACTTAAATCTGACTCCTTTGTAGACTTGTTCAACAGACAAGTGGCTCACTTTTTAAATTTCTTGATCACTCACTATAATCCTATAATTAATTTGTTTCCATCTGTTTTTAGGTTAGAGGATTCATTTTTTCCCTGGTATATCATGTGAAATGTTTTCTTCTTATGCTCCCCTCCTCTCCCCCTTGAACTAGTTGCATATGTGTGAAAGGAGCACTGCTCATCTTTTGCATGTTACTGTTGCTATTTGAGGATATGAAACTGCTTGATCCACCTCTCATCCTTGGCTAGATGAAGAAGCCTCTTGTGGTCTTTTTGCTACTACCAGGCTATTTAGAACTCGAGCCATTCTCTTGCTCAGTCTAGATGCTTATATGTCTGCTGATGGTCCTTCATTCCTTCCCTACCTTTTTTGCTAAAATACAGACTTCAAATAAAAAGTACTCCAGACTTATTCTGTATCTCTATTCACAGTTATAAATGTATTCACATTTATTTAGGAGCTGAAACACCTCTACTCTAATCCAGAGGAAAAACTCTCTGAAAGCACAAAGGTAGTTTCTACAGCTGTGATTTGAGCTAATTGGAGCACGAGGGGAAAAAAAAAAAGCAACCTTCTTTCAGATGTCAGGGAAATTACTTGACTACTGCCTTCTGTCATTGCTCACAGCACATATGAAGGTAGAATTGTGGGCTGATTCCCACAGTTTGTTCATTTCCCTGTTATATGGGAAGACAGTCAGGACATAGTGTATTTCTTATCTTGAATTTTATGTTCTTATTAAACTTTATTTGTATTTTGCTTGCTACTATTTGGGACAGTAAAGAAACAGACTAGATAAATATCTCTGCTTTAAATGTTCTAGTTAAAAAGCCTAAATGCTTGTACCACCATAACTGTGCTGATTTTATTATGCATATGTTGGTACAAGTGTAATGTGTGTAATGCATTTTAATGTGTTTTAAAGCAGGATGGGTAAAAACAATTTTTTCCCAAACAGTATGATCACCCTTTGTGGTGATGTAACCCAAAGGAGTTTTAGTAAACAAACAGGAATTACTTATGATTCAACGCAAGTGTGGGATAGACAACAGATTGTATGTCCTCCAGGACAGGTTGAAATGACCTAGATGGATAGACGGACCCGCCGCTGGCCAAGGCCGAGCCAATCAGTGATGGTGGTAGCGCCTCTGTGATAACATATTTAAGAAGGGGAAAAAGTTGCTGTGCAACAGCAATTGCAGCTAGAGAGAGGAGTGAGAATAAGTGAGAGAAACAACTCTGCAGACACCAAGGTCAGGGAAGAAGGAGGGGGAGGAGGTACTCCAGGCGCCGGAGCAGAGAGAGATTCCCCTGCAGCCCGTGGTGAAGACCATGGTGAGGCAGGCTGTCCCCCTGCAGCCCATGGAGGTCCATGGTGGAGCAGATATCCACCTGCAGCCCGTGGAGGACCCCACGCCGGAGCAGGTGGATGTGCCCTGAAGGAAGCTGTGACCCTGTGGGAAGCCCATGCTGGAGCAGGCTCCTGGCAGGACCTGTGGCCCCGTGGAGAGAGGAGTCCGTGCTGGAGCAGGTTCGCTGGCAGGACTTGTGACCCCATGGGGGACCCATACTGGAGCAGTCTGTTCCTGAAGGACTGCACCCCGTGGATGGGACCCATGCTGGAGCAGTTTGTGAAGAACTGCAGCCCATGGGAAGGACTCATGTTGGAGAAGTTCGTGGAGGACTGTCTCCCATGGGAGGGACCCCATGCTGGAGCAGGGGAAGAGTGTGAGTCCTCCTCCCCCTGAGGAGGAAGGAGCGGCAGAGACAATGTGTGATGAACTGACCCAAACCCCCATTCCCTGTCCCCCTGCGCCGCTTGAGGGGAGGAGGTAGAAAAAATAAGGAGTAAAGTTAAGCCTGGGAAGAAGGGAGGGGTGGGGGGAAGGTGTTTTTAAGATTTGGTTTTATTTCTCGTTATCCTGCTCTGATTTGACTGGTAATAAATTAAATTTATTTTTCCCCAAGTCGAGTCTGTTTTGCCCATGATGGTAATTGCTGAGTGATCTCCCTGTCCTTATCTCGACCCACGAGCCTTTCATTATATTTTCTCTCCCCTGTCCATTTGAGGAGGGGGAGTGATAGAGTGGCTTTAGTGGGCACCTGGCATCCAGCCAGGGTCAACCCACCACAGTCCTAGAAATTATTTCTATAGTAAGTGGAGCAAGTTTGTGTGGTTAAGGTTTTGGTTTGGGTGTTTGGGGCAGGGGGGAAATGTGACTACAGGAACTCAAGGGAGAAACAACTGAGGAGAGTTGTGGGTCAGAGTAATGGGCAGGATGCTAATGATTTCCACAGAAGTAATCAAAGCATGTGATAAGAACAGGTGGTGGTGGTGGAGGTCAAGTTCTGGTCTTATATGCACTGAATTTAAGTAGGCAATCCCCAGAGGTGCTCATCATCCAGAGCTTTCCTGTGAGATGGAAGGGGATACTGTAGTGTTAGAAAGGCAAGGGAAGCAACTTGGTGTGGGAAAGAACATACTGAAAAAGAGGAACAAGCAGAAGTGGAGAGGATTGGGTTAACTACCAGTGCAAGAAATTGTGATGGAATGGATGAGGAAGCAAAAGAGATTAGTCTTTCGGGGTCTCACCTTTATTGAGGACCTTATCGTTGGAAGGATCACCTGTAGAGTAGTATTAGTTGTCTGAGAAACCTTGGACTGATAGAAGGCATGTTAGCAAACCACCCAAGTTTTTATTTTCCCTTTTTTATATGGCTTTCCTTACTTTCCTTTTTATTCCCATACCTCTCTAAGAGAGAAAATTTTGACTGAGAGTAAAGGCTCCTCTTAAATTTCCCTCCTTTTGAAGTATGTCAGCTGTAGTTTTCTTTAAATGTGCGTTTAAAGCAAACAATAACCGATTGAGTGGAGATAGAGATGTGGTTTCTGTAGGGAGTGATTACCCAGGCATTTTTACATCTAGGAAGATTTAAGTTTAAGACTCATTAGTCTTAAACTAAGTGAGTGTTAGATAAATTGGTTAAGCTCTGTCTTAGCATTTGCTATTTTTGGTTTAGATACTAGCCTGCCATATCTAGTTGAAACTGTTGAGAATGTTTGTTTCTTTTTAACTGGAGTGCTAATAGCACTACTGATATCTAACTGCTAGTGCTTATTGTGGTCTCTATTATATAGACTATGCTGTTAGCATTTATTCTCAGCCCAGTCTCTCATTTGTGTGAACACCAGACTACTGTTAACTTCAAATATGTTCTTTTCTAGATCTGTATAGTTTTATGGGAAAACTGGACTATGTGCTTAGTCTTGGAGGACATGAATTAAAGCAGTGTTGAATGATTTTATCCATGACATTATCAGTCTGTCTCAGTTCTGATCCCTTAATGGTATCAAAATGAAAGCTGGTATCTAGATTGGAATTAGTCCATTAATCTCACTACTGATCTTTACTACTGAGATTTTTCCCTACTAGAAAAACTTTTTTTAGTGCTTCTTTTTTTTCCCCAACCTGTTGGAAAAGGTTGGGTTTTTTTTAGTTGCAGTGTCTTATTGCTAGACAGAATATTGCATAGAGATGTCATCTAATGCAGTTAAATAAATGTCCATTTTTCTCTCCAAGAAGTTAAAATTCAGTAAACAGGTGATTTGCTTTATTGCTATGAAAGCTTTAAATACAGACTTAATTTTTTTGGCCAGATCTTATATTGGCTTGTTAGAGAAGATCTGGAAGATCCAGAAGAATTGATTTGAATTAGAATTGATTTGAGATTTAACAGGTGTCAGGTTGTTTTTAGAGCTCGCATCCTGATTCCTTCTTCACTCAGAAATCATAGAATAGAATCATAGAAACATTTAGGTTGGAAAAGACCTTTAAGATCATTGAGTCCAACCATAAACCTAACACTGCCAAGTCCACCACTAAACCATGTCCCTAAGTGCCACATCTACAGGTCTTTTAAATACCTCCAGGGATGGTGACTCCACCACTTCCCTGGGCAGCCTGGTCCAATGCTTGATAACCCTTTCGGTGAAGAAATTTTTCCTAATATCCAATCTAAACCTCCCCTGGCACAACCTGAGGCCATTTCCTCTCGTCCTATCACTTGTTACTTGGGAGAAGAGACCGACACCCACCTCGCTAAAACCTCCTTTCAGGTAGTTGTAGAGAGCGATAAGGTCTCCCCTCAGCCTCCTTTTCTCCAGGCTAAACAACCCCAGTTCCCTCAGCCGCTCCTCATAGGACTTGTTCTCTAGACCCTTCTCCAGCTTCGTTGCCCTTCTTTGGACCCTCTCCAGCACCTCAATGTCTTTCTTGTAGTGAGGGGCCCAAAACTGAACACAGTATTCGAGGTGCGGCCTCACCAGTGCCGAGTACAGGGGGACAATCGCTTCCCTAGTCCTGCTGGCCACACTATTTCTGATACAAGCCAGGATGCTCTTGGCCTTCTTGGCCACCTGGGCACACTGCCGGCTCATGTTCAGCCGGCTGTCGACCAACACCCCCAGGTCCTTTTCCACCAGGCAGCTTTCCAGCCACTCTTCCCCAAGCCTGTAGCGTTGCATGGGGTTGAGAATGGAGCTGTATGTATCAAACAAAAACAACCCCATTGTTTGTCTATCAGATCTAATAATCCATTTCATGTATTACTGGAAGATACTGTGAACTGGAATGGGCAACTGCTGGAAAAAGGGGTTTGGAAGATGCATGAATATAATCTTCAAAATGCATTTCAGGGCATGCAGTTTGGTAGCACTTCTGTCAATATGTGAAGGGCACATTCCTCCAGGCAGTGTATTTCTCCAGGATGACCCTTCAAAGAATGAGAAATTGGGAATGAGGAGAAAGCTACTGGTGATTTGCAGACTATGCACAAACAGCAGTTTCTGCGTGTTACACTTATGCTGTGTTAGTTTAGATCAAGTTTAATAAAAATCATTAAGAATTGAGGCAAAACAACCATCACTAAACCTCATTATCAGAGGGAACACAGCAAACCTGTATCCTGTTCTTTTCCGGATGCTGCCATCTTCTATCCAGGATTTCAAATAACAATTGTGTTCCCCCCCCGATTCAAAAGCTATCTCTGCGTTGGTTACTTCCAAGTTCAATCTGCAGAGTGGTTTAGTGTTGTGTGGTGGGGGTTTTTGTTTTGGGTTTGGTTTTGGTTTTGGTTTTTTTGTTGTTTTTTTTTTTTTAACAGAAAAAAACTAGAACTGTTTTCCAATCAGTTGAATTCAGCATATTAATTTCCTTAAACTTTCTTGCGAGCTGGGGATTAATTACCTTGCAGCTTTGCGATTTCAAATGATAGAAATCTTTTTTACTGTAATGAACTGTTTGCCTTTTTAGTTCGGGTGGCTCGTGGTCCTGGATTGTTTTTGTGTGTTAGAAGAGGATTGTAATCCTGTTACATAGTGAAAGTCCAAGGGGATTGTATGGCTCCATTCCATCCATAAAACAAATCGCTTCTAGAACAGTATTTGCAGAATGTAAATTAGCTTTGCAATAGGGGTTTGGGTAGTTTTAAATTATACGGTAAAAAGTGACAATCTGCTCTCTCCATCATTATTGATTCTCAGGCAGGTAGTGAAGAGATCTGACAGCAAGCCAAGGCTTAGTGTTTATAAATTGGCTCAAACCATGAGATTAAGCAGCAGCATTAGTCTTTTCAAGAGTAATGTGTTAATGTCACGGAGAAATGGAGCATACCTCAGTGGCAGATGGCACATGCCTGTGTGAAGTGTAATAGAGTAAAATTACATTTTGCTATGATGTTGTATATGGTTATTCACAATCAGTAGCTGTTGCTGTTAGGTATGAATTTAATATCGGTTCAAAGAGGAAATTTCAGCTTCCACTAAGACACCTGTTCAATTTTTCACAGCGTACTAAAAAGTTTTAATACAGGACACTTGCCTTGAGAGTATATCCTTACTTCAAATCAGTGCATTTATAAAAATTCATTTCTCTGCTTTGTTCCTGCTCTACTATCTAATTCTTGTTTTGAATATAGAAGTTTATTATTCCTCCTGGTTTCTTTCTTTGTTATTGTTTATAGAGAACACTGACATTGAAGAATTGATCTTCATAATGGGCATATGGGGTGAGTTAATAATATACTGTTATGACAGTGAATTGATGTGCACAATAATTGACAGTTGAAGCTATAAAAAAAGTATCTGACTACTTTTTTTTTTCTTTAAACCCACCCAAACAAGCAATAACACCCTAATATTTTTTGTATCATTTTGTATGTTCAGAGCACAGCAGAGGTTATCTTCATTTGTAGCTATGAATGTTTAGCAATTTCTCAAGTAAGTTCTCAGATTGCTAACTGTATCTGTAATCAAACTGGTCAGTGATGTCTCCTCATTCAACTTTGTAAAGCAGTGAGGAACAAAATAAATGCAGAAGGAAGTAAAAGGTTCATAATAGCAATTGTTAATTGGAAAGTTATGCCTGTACATGTGTGGGGAGAAAATGACATCTAAAAATAGATTTCAGCATTACTCAATTAGCACTGCTCACCTCTGCCCTGGAAGGAAAGAGAACTTGGGAATTACATACTCTAACAATGACTTGGCTGGTAGAGTGAGATCTATAATTAAGTATACAATTATAGCAGAAACTAACAGCAAACAGTTGCTATTTTTTAAACAATTTTAATTTGAAATCTCTATTATGCTATAAAATTGTGTTTCTGAAATATGGGAAATGTAAAAGATTCATCAAGTTCCTAATACCTATTTTCTAACCTAATTTCAGACAACTACTAGGTGGTTATTGGTTCTAACAATTGAGTCCAGTATATTTTATGCTTAATTTGATAAATTCAAATATAAAGCCTCAGATGGTTAGCAGCTCAAACTGTGGTGCAGAATCTCCTGGACTAGCCAGTAGCAATAAAAGGCCACAGGCACAAGACAAATTCATGCATTTAGAGTGCCACGAGCATTCACAGAGTCTGTAAAATTTGCAGTCTGAATTCTGTCTATGCCTAGGTATGTATCCATAGCCTTCTGTATTTTAATAAGCTGAAACAGCTCTAGGATCCAATTTTGTGCATAAGCTGTGGCATAAATGACAAAGTGTCTGCCTGATACAGGAGGTATATTCAGAGTATACCTGAGTAGGTTTTAAATGGAGGGAAATATACCACCTTTATAGTTCTAATTAATGGGGTATAAGTAATAGGTTATTCATCTGGAATGTTGGAAACCTACACTTAAATGTTGTCTAAGAGGACTTGAATTTCAGGTCATTCGTATTCTAGGACAGGAGTGTGCACTCTGTGAAAATCTTTGGGTCATTCAGATGAATGAATCATCCTGGGACTCATTTGATTAAGTTTCACAAGTTTCTATTGGAAAATTCAGTATACAGTTAAATATTGTGCCCAAAATCTTTGCCAAAGGTTCTTATTCCCTGTGCTTCTCTTTCTCATGCTTGGTAGTCATATTCACTTTAGTATCTAGATGATGTCTATCTTCCTCGTACTAAGTTAACAGGCTATCTGTGTTAGTGAGTCAGCATCTGCTTAATGCAATATTTAGCCAATCACTCCTTGCTTACAGAAGTGTGAGTGTTGGGTGTCACCAGCATTTTATACACTCCCATGGTCCCTATAAGACATGGTGCCATATTTCTTAAGTATTGCACAAATAAAATTAGTTATGTCCCTCCTTAAAATATTTCAATGTCTAATAAAAGATGATACACAACATGTGGATGTGATGAAGTGTAAAAAAAAAAAAAGCAACCCAAAACTCTGAAAGCAAAATAAATATCCAATACAATAAAATACCAGTTTATTCTTATCTAGTAGGGATAGGGGTGACTAAAATTTTTGTACCTTTGTCTTAAACAGAATGTTGGCTTTGAAAGCTCAGGGAAGAAGCAGCAGGGAGAAAAAAGTAACACAGTGGTAAGTACATTATTTTTATTTCCTATGAATCAGCTGCACAATATATTAAAATACAAACCCTTTTCTTTATTCATATGTTGTAATCATCATCTCCAAAGCACTTGAATTTTACTCTGCATCATCTCTCATGTTCTTCTGAAGGCAACTTTTTTTAGTTATAAATATTTGTTGAAGAGCCAAGTGAATGATATGTCTTTACATGTGATTGTGTGCATATATAGAAAGGGGAATATATGGGAAACGAAGTTGCAGGAAAATAAGTGTCTGTTTTAAAGCTTAATATCTATTATTAAATGTTTTGACTTGTGGAGTTTTAGCATTTTATCTTTCCTAAGAACTAAAAAAAAATATTTTAAAAAGCAATATAAGCACGTTTTCAAAAAACTTGGATAAAAGATGCTTGAAAAAAAATGCTTTTTATGCTTGTTGCGCCTCTTACTGTTCTTCTTTCTGGTTTGCTGATCTAAAGTCCAGGCAAACATCATATCATGTCATTTCTCTCTTATTGGTGTATTAACATTATTTAGCTAGAGAGCATATTTAAGAACATCAAAAGTATTAAGAAGCCAAATAAAGTTCAGTTTTCTGTTCAAAGCTCTGTGGAAAAGCAACACATGTTCAGAATCAGCCTTTTTCTTTATTAAATGATGCCAGTGCAGATGGCACTAAGTTGCTTTTGCCTCATATTGTAAGGATTTCTAGAGGCAAGTATTTCTCATGAATAAAAAAAAATGCCCAATAGAATATTTTGTCTTCAGAACTTCTGTATGAATTTCTGTGGAGGAGTTGTTGTGTTGTTTATTATGTAAATATAAACAGTCAATATAAATATTAAAAAAGCCAAAATTACAATTGTTTGGGTATCTGAACATATTCTAATTTATTTTTTTACTGTAAACTTAATCTATAATTTTCCTTGTCCTCTTTTTTTGTTAAAGGTGTTTCTGTAATGGATCGTGCCTTAAATTACAGATCTGTACTCCTGTATACCTGTGCCTTACTGATGCCTTAGTCTAGGAATATAACAGACTGTTGAATATTACTGCATTTCAGTTAAAGGCTGTGTAGGATATCTTATTGTGCAGGTATTTGCCAAGAGGTTTTTTGCTTACTTATGGTGGGTTTTACTTGTCATAATAACTCTTCAGGTTTGTTTTAGCATAGTCAGTTTAGATAAATTTTTAAGCTGGAAAATAACTGTTGCAACAAATATCTGGTTAGATAGTCTCTAGTTTCAATAAAGCAGGAAATGCTGTTGTTGAACCAAGAAAATGTTATTGATACCATCAACACCATTATAAATAAGTAAAGAGGTTTTATAAAATAGTTTGATCAAGAACTTCAGATCTTAATTGTATGAAGGATTTTGGAATATTTTAAACCAAAACAAATAGAAATAGTAAATAGAAATCTGATTAGAATTTACTTCATAGAATACAAGAAGCAGATGATTTCAGTAAATGTCTCCAGAATTCACACCTGGCATTGATCTTCTGGGAGTTACCTGAAATTATCTTGCTGCCTTGGCCCTTGGAGGTGGGTGGGTGTTTTTTGTTTGTGTGTGTTTGGTTTTTTTAAAAAATATATATAGACATTGAGAACTTAAAGTAGTTAATTCCAAGAGAAGCTTTGAGTTTTGTTACCAGCTTTTGTATTTCAGCGAGCCAGGAGTAGAGTATCACTGGTTTTGCTTTTATCTTAGTGGCTGTTGAATCAGTAAAAGCAAAACTGATCTCTGCCCTCTCTGTTCCCTTTATTTTCTCAAAAAAATGTAGTAAGCATCTGTCCTGGTTTTGGCTGGGATAGAGTTAATTTTCTTCTTAGTAGCTGGTACAGTGCTGGGTTTTGGATTTAGTGTGAGAATGATGTTGATAACACGCTGATGTTTTAGCTGTTGCTAAGTAGTGCTTATCTTAAGCCAAGGACTTTTCAGTTTCCCATGCTCTGCCAGCAAGCAGGTGTGCAAGAAGCTGGGAGGGAGCATAGCTGGGGCAGCTGACCCAAACTAGCCAAAGGGGTATTCCATACCATGGAACGTCATGCCCAGTATATAAACTGGGGGGGTTGGCCAGGAGGGGCAGATCCCTGCTCTGGCACCGGTCAGCGGGTGGTGAGCAATTGCATTGTGCATCACTGGTTTTTTTACCCCCCCCCCCCCCTTTTTTTGTTATATTCCTTTTCATTACTATTATTATTATATTTCATTATTACTATTGTTAGTATTATATTTTACTTTAGTTATTAAACTGTTCTTATCTCAACCCATGAGTTTTACTTTTTTTTCCTTTGCTTCCCTCCTCTCCACCCCACTGGGAGGGGGGAGGGGGAAGCGGCTGCATGGTGCTGAGTTGCTGGCTGGGGTTAAACCACGACAGCATCCTTCATATTTTTGCATTTAATAATTGGTTATTTACTGTATTTACTAACATGTTGTTCCTCCTATTGTTACCATTCCCCCTTGTTGTTTCATGAGTAATGCCTTTTCATTTGCTCTGAATGCTGTATGTGAGCAAGTACATTGTAGTTTTTGGTGTTCCCTGCCTGCGTGAGGACATACAGGCATGGATGCAATTGAGCATTGTTTTCATATCAGGAGTGGGGAGACTCAGACTATAGCTTCACATTAAAATGGTGAAATGGTTCAAAAAACCACTTTTATTTCCTACTACTTGTTCTCTCCCCCAGAGTGCAGCACTGTGGTTCATTGTTTTGTACTGATCTGAGTGTTTGGCAGTCTCATTCAGTGAAATGAATGACATAACCAATCCAATTTTGCAATTTTTTTTTTTCTAGAAGAGACAGAAAGAAATAGCTTGGATGGGAGGGAGGAGAAGGTGAAAATACCTTAACTTGGCATTGTCACCAAATGAGGTTTTGACACCACAACAAGAGAATGCCAATGCCACTTACAAAGAGGCAGTCTCTTCACAGTACACACTGTCTTTTCATGTTTCAGCTCCTTGTCAGGGGCCGTCAGGTTTGAGTCATACTTTCCTCTCCTAAAGAGAACAAGATATTTGTGAAGAATTTGTAAGAACTGTGTTCTTTCTTTCCTGTAAGAGCCGAGGATGTTTTGTGTTCCTTAAAGTACTAAGATGCTTACAGTTTCCCCAAATTCACAAGGACTAGTGCTGTCGTTAGCTGGAAGAGATTAATTTAAATTGTGCTGGTAGTTTTCACAATATAGCCTCTTTTAACAGCAAGCCAAATAGCCTGTATCTGGGTACCTTCTGCGGTGTGTGTTGCTGCTTTAGGAAGAGGAAAAACCTTTAACATCTCTAAAGACAGACTGGTTCTTTTTTTTTTATTTCCAGTACAGGAAGCTTCATTTCTTATTAATTTTTTAATGTAGAAATATTAATCAATTATTTTGGGTTTTTTAGTGGATTAAATAAGATTCTTAATAAACAACAAATTTTTTTCTTCATAATTCTGTTTCAACAGGAGTATGTTGGGGCTTCTGTCAGTTGGCCAAATAAACCTCTTTGTTTGCTAGGTTGCAGGTTAGGTTACATGCCCCCTCCATCTTTGCCTTTCCTGTGTTTACACATACTCAGCTCCATAATTCTGAACTTGTTTGTAGATAGTGGAGTGGGCTAGAAAGAACCTGACCAGATATTTTTGTGCCTAATTGTTCTTGCCTTTCTGTATAATCATCTGATAGCTGGTTTCATTTTCAGCTCTGCTGCTGATATAACTGGTAAACACCCTTTTGAAAGTGCTTTCACCAGCTTAGAGCATGAGCAGTCCCATCCTGTTAGCATCAGACAGGAAATTTAAGGGACTAATGGTACAGTGAAACTATTACATTTAGAGCAAGCTAACAGAGATTAGGAACAAAATTACTGTGAATTTAGATTCTACTTGTAACAAGTGTGAGTTCAGAATTTTCAAAGAGATGTGATACTTGGGGGTGTGTGTGGGGATTTTGTTTTGTTGGTGTTTTTTTTGGTGTTTTGTTTTTTTTTTTTTAATGCTCATCAAACATAGCTAGACATGTGGTTAAACAAAAATGTCCTGTGAGGTTCCAGCAGATCTGTGGGTGCTGTTGGGCTGCCAGGTACTTGGATGATGGGAGTGTGCAGAGAATCATCGAAGAGTTCCAGGAAAGAGCAGTGTTTCACTGGATGATGCTCTCTCTTCTGGATTAATATTTAGTGTGTATCCAAGCTTGCTGTTGATCTCGCTTTCTTTCATCAATCATGGTCTTTCAAACTGATGCTTTGCTTTTCTGCTTCCAGTGATCTTTATTTTATTCAGTGAAGATGTTTCAACACTTATAGATACAGTCCACTGTTGTTACAGTGTAGACCTGATAGAATTATAGCACTTGCTTTGCCCTAGGTTCTCCAATAATTTTGTCTGGATACTAATTACATGGTATTCTCCAGTTGTTACTTCACTGGTTTTTAGCAAGTGTCAACCACTTCTTGTAACAGAGGAGGACTGATAGCTATAATTAAGTCAGAGGCTGGTAGTAGATGCTTTGTCTGCTGTTTGATCATTTGAGGAAGGGGAAACATGTCTCTGGAAGTAGAGAACCCTCAATTTCAAAATTGAAGAGTTGTGTGGGTTTTTTTTTTTTTTTTTTTTTATTTGAGGTTTTGGCCTTCTTGAACAAGAAGTGCCATAATACCCCTTGATCAGTTTGGCCTTGCTTATCACTTCTGAAACTTTAAAGTGCTCTAAGTCATTCACTGTCTCAAACAGAATAGAATATATGAACTGATATCTATCTAGATATATAGATATAAAGCAGAAAAAATAAGATGAAGCTTTGACATAGATTATATCAAATAAATTGTGTACAGTTTCATAGAAAAACATCTTTCAGTTGTGATCTCTTATCTCCCTCTAGTTTTGATCATACTGGTTAAGCGCCACCATTATACCATACTTACTTACACCACCATACTTATATCAGAAAACGCTTAACTTTTCTCACAAATATGAGACTTCACAGAATAATTAGTCTTCACCACCATTGAATCCCTAGAGGAAAACTTGTCTGCATAGTCATCGTTACCTTCAGAATATAGGCAGGTAAATAAGATAACATTTTTCTTTGTCCCATTTTGTGTAGTTATTGTGGAATTTGTTTCCTACCTATTACTGTCACGGTTAATGTATATGGGTGGGTGAAGACTATACTTCACTAAAATACACATCTGTGTAGTTTAAACCACCTATGTATTTTTGAGTTTAGTACAGATACTATAGCATCTCCAATGCTTAGGTGTGATCCTCAAATAAGCTTGAAAGAGAAGATGTGAAATAAATGCTGAAAGTGATTCATGGAGCAAAAAAATATGATCAGAAATCTGAGTTTATAATTAGCAGATGTATCTATTTCAACTAGGTATTTTTTTAACACTGAATTTTTTGGGGTGGTAGATTAAGTCTTTATAAACAGAACACAGCTAATTCTCCCTTATGCCTTCGAACTTTTGAGCCTTTAATGATTACAAAGAAAAGCTTCTGATTATAGAGTGATGTTTTTCCCTTCCTACTTCTTCATGAAGTAAAAAACCCAACTGTATCAAGACCCTAATTTTTCCTCTGGCTGCAAACACTGAACCTGAGGTAAACTTGTGTCAAGGCTTTAATGGTTTAGGGAACAAGGGGGTTTGGTTTGTGGGTTTTTTTCCCCCCCTCCTCTGAGTTCTTTAGTAGATCTGCTTCTTAAAAATTTGGAGTTGTTTAGTGGTGGAGAAAAATAAGCCATCACAGCATTGTAGATCTGCAAAGCAGTCTTACATTGATTTGGTACCTTCAGATGGTCTGATGTTGTGGTATATTATGAAACAAAGGTTTTTCTGCTTGCTAGACTTCCCTGTTTTGTGGGAAGGGAAACAATGCTATACTTTGTTCCCTTCCACCTTCTCTGTATTTACCCAAATTATCCATGGAGGAGTTCTTATTTTGAGCAATATAAGAAAAGCACATGTGTGCAACATCACATTTTGCTGTCTTTGGTAGTTATAACAGTGGACTCTCTTCTGTAGTACAGCCTTCCTTTCCTCCATTACAGTTTTTCTGCTTGGGCAACTGATTGCAAGATAGGTAGACAGATAAGGAGGGTTGTGTGTGTCTGACTAATATATATCTATATATATCTCTCTATATATAGAGATATATATAGATATTGCAGAAGAGTGGTGGTGTAGAATACTTGTGCCTATCCTGCTGCACCTCTTTCCTAGTATTGGCAGTCATCTCTATTGTAGAACACCAATGCTAAACAATTCTTCATATATGTTTAGAAGTAAAATATGAACAAACGTAAGACAAATGTGAACCAAATCGCATTGCGTAGTTTCCTACATTTACTTTAATGCAGTTCTCTTGGTTCATTCTGGTTTTTTGAAGCGTTATAATTAGATGTACGCTCAAGTTGGTCAAATCAATGGTTTTGAGTGGGTAGGCTTTTTGGAGAGGGTTGTTTATTTTTTACTTAAATATGAGTTTGACTATTTTGGCTTGGAACGTGAGCTGTGAGTTTAGGTACTTGAACTGACATGATAACTGACTGGAGATATGACCTAACATTGTGATATTGTACAGGCATTTGTTTATTGATCCATGTTTCCAGTGCTGTGGATGCATGTAATCTTTTTAAAAACCCTTCCTCCCCAACCCAAAATCTCAAGATGTCTCTTACAGAATAAAGGAATAAATTAGAAAAACTAAATATGTGTCTTGCATTGTTAGGCCTTGAGTTTTGTTGCTTCAGAAACTTTTGAGACCTGAGCAAGTAAGAGTAGGTATGAAAACAGCCGCCACTGAAAAAGAAGGGGCAGTTTTACCAATGTAATGTATGCTCTTTTTGAGGGATTTGAATGAAAAAGAGTATCTTATTTCTATATTTATATGAACCATCTAGTTAACGGCGCCCTCGCCCGCCCCCACCTCACGCATTCCCCGCTGAGACACCCGTGGGCCAAGCGGGTGAGCGCGGGGCGGGCTCTTGTCATGGCCACAGACACGCAAGTAGTGCACAGGCCCACCAACAGAACGGGGCTCACTCTCAGGCCATCCCCATATTTATATTTCAGCCATCGTCCCCCATACCAAAGAGGCTTTAACCACTTGGCTGGCTTAATTGCAGCGCATGTTTCACATTCATGGATAACCTGTGCAATAGTGTCCATGGTCAGGTCCACCCCTCGATCACGAGCCCATCCATACGCTGATTCATCGACTGGAGAGCCAAGGAGTGATCAGCAGGACTCGCTCACCCTTTAACAGCCCCATATGGCCAGTGCGAAAGTCTAATGGAGAATGGAGACTAACAGTAGACTATCGTGGCCTGAATGAAGTCATGCCACTGCTGAGTGCTGCCGTGCCAGACATGCTAGAACTTCAATATGAACTGGAGTCAAAGGCAGCCAAGTGGTACGCCACAAGTGATATCGCTAATGCATTTTTCTCAATCCCTTTGGCAGCAGAGTGCTGGCCACAGTTTGCTTTCACTTGGAGGGGCACAAGAAGCTGAAAAATCCTTGACTTAGTATAAACACTACTTAGCAACAACTAAAAAACATCAGTGTGTTATCAACATTATTTTCCTACTAAATCCAAAACACAGCACTATACCAGCTACTAGGAAGAAAATTAACTCTGTCCTAGCTGAAACCAGGACACTTTTTCATATTCTGGAAACCAAAACATAATTCTCAGAAGTTGAAATGACTTGACAAAGCAAACTTATTGATGGCTGCAGCTAGTATGTTATAGGTGTGTATTCCCCTGCCAGACTTCTGGTAATCAACTGTTGTGGTTTAACCCCTAGCCAGCAACTAAGCACCACACAGCCGCTTGCTCACTCCCTCCCGATGGGATGGGGGAGAGAATCGGAAGGGTAAAAGTGAGAAAACTCGTGGGTTGAGTTAAAGACAGTTTAATAGGGAAAGTAAAAGCCACACGTGCAAGCAAAGCAAAGCAAGGAATTCATTCACTACTTCCCATCGGCAGGCAAGTGTTCAGCCCTCTCCAGGAAAGCAGGGCTCCATAAAGTGTAACGGTTACTTGGGAAGACAAATGCCATCACTCCAAACGTCCCCCCCTTCCTCCTTCTTACTCCCAGCTTTTTATTGCTGAGCATGACGTCATATGGTCTGGAATATCCCTTTGGTCAGTTGGGGTCAGCTGTCCCGGCTGTGTCCCCTCCCAGCTTCTTGTGCACCCCCAGCCTCCTCGCTGGTGGGGTGGTGTGAGAAGCAGAAAAGGCCTTGACTCTGTGTAAGCACTGCTCAGCAATAACTAAAACATCCCTGAAAATTAACTATCCCAGCCAAAACCAGCACATCAACTCATACATACAATCTCTGCTTCCAGTCCTTGTTGTTTCCAAGGCATATGTTCTTCTGTTTATATTCCTGTTTGAAGAGACTGCTGTTGGTGCTTCTTTTTGAAGTGGTGTGTTTTTCCATGCCTCTGCAGATTGCTGAAATGATAGAACAAAATGAGACAATATTTCTTTTTGTTAAAGGCTTTTTTCGTTTGTAAATGTTGGCAGTGGAATTCCTCTTGTGTCTTCACGTGTGGCCTCTGAGGCTTGGAGAAGGCGTGGGTAGCTCTGAGTCAATGAGTACGTCAGCTTCAGTAGCATTTTTGGCATCTGGCTGTGGGTGGCTGGAGGATGCCATGCTGGAAGTCTGTTCCTGTGGAAGAAGCAGGAAGAGGTTATGCTGTCTCTTTTGTTGATTTTCCCATTCTGTGGAAATCTCCAGCATGGAATTTGCAGTCTCTAAATGTTTTGCATTGCAGTACATTTATTCTTATTTTTAGATTGCTTTTTATTTAAATAACAGACATGGAGTTTTATGGAAAATGTTAAGTGTTTTGATACATAATCAACACTGTAATAAAATCCTAGCAACATTAATGCATTGTTAAAAAAGGAAGTCTTGACATCCCACCATCTAATGAAGAGTTTTCTTCCATCCTTTTAATGGATAGATGTAGAATCTGACTGTATCCAGCCTGAGTGGTAAGATGTACTTCTGTTTAGTGAAAACACTGAAGTACAGCAGCCCCTCGACCTGTTGTTGTATAAATTAAACATGCTGTGAAGTACTTGGCAAGCTAGCTGCTCATAGATGAAAATGCAAGTGCATGACCTTTTTTCATGTCTTAGTAAGGAGAGGGGTCTTGCAGCCTGTGACTTCATATAGCACAGTGGCCACGGTATTTTATTTTCTCCCCGTATTCCTAGCATACTCTGTGTATGTTGAAGTGGAGTCTGCTAAATGTGTCTGAAAGACTTTTTTTGCACTTGGAGAAGAAAGTTTCCTGTCACCAATCCGGAAGTTGAAATATAATTTCTGCAATTCAAAAAAAATTTGGTTTAAAAAGAAAAAGCATATTTTAATTTGGAGTGTTGGCAGTTTGACTAAGAAAATAAATATTCAGTACTGTCTTGGAAAAGTATGTATTTTTAGACCAATTTCCTGAGGAAATGAAGCTTACATGATCATGTTGTCTGTCTGCACATGTTGGTCCTTCCTGAAAAATTGAGCCTGTCATTTGATTTCAGCCAAACTTGAAACTTGAGGTAACATTTTGAAGATGATTGTTTCTGAATTTTGTGAAAATTGGTTGCTAATTAGAGGAGAGAGACCTAAACTTGTGTTCTTGCTGATGAGAAAGGAGGCAGAATGTGGCTGGTGTATGCGGTCAGTAATCAGCTGGCCAGTTTGCACCATTTAGATTTGCTCTCTCCTGCTGAGGAGGAATATTATAGAGGCCATGGAGAGTAGAGGGGACTGTTGTAGCAATGATTGAGTTTAGAGGAAGATGTGTTTCTACAGCAAGGTGAAGTTTCATTAGTTCCAGTGTGCACAGCAAGATGTGTTGAAGTTTTCCAAACTGAATGGAATTGCAAAAATTGAAGGAACTTTATCTGTGCACTTGGAAACCTTTCCTTTTAAACTGTAGATAGAAGAGTTGGTAGAAATCATGCTGGTTCTCTGTGTTGTATTCTGTCTTTAAATGAGGGATTTGAAATTAAGGCACATGAATTTAATCTTATTCATCACAAAAAAAAATATTTAGATTTCCTATAGCTAAATCCTTAATGCTCTGTAGAGGGTGGGTTTTGTTATATTAAGCAAAAAATATCATCCCAATAACCTTTGTAAAGGTAAGGATAAGCTATGTTGTAAAAACACAATTGACACTTCAGAACTGCTGCTTCAAAATTTTTTGCTTCTCTGCAATGTAGGGCTGTGTTGGGTGACCAGTTTACAGACTAAATTTTTACTTCATTCTCCGGGGTCTGTAGGTTTTTTTTTAACCACACTTAATACCACTACAGATCTGTTGTGTTTAAAAGAAAAATTCTCTCTCCCCTCTCTCTCTCATGTGTATACACACACACACATATATATATGCAGGTATGTATACACTTCTTTCTTTTTTAGCAGCCAGGGGAAGTTAGAGAAGCTGCCCACATAAGTATTTCTGAAGTTGTCTTGTTGGTTTTTAAATAGACCAATTTCTGTTTTACAGTGCCTGAAAATGACAACAAAGCGGAATTTGTTTGTGCGGCTGGTGCCATGCCGCTGTCTGCGTGGAGAGGAGGAAGCGGTCACTATGCTTGATTATTCTCACTGCAGCCTGGAACAGGTGCCTAAGGAGATTTTTACTTTTGAAAAGACCTTGGAAGAGCTCTACTTAGATGCTAATCAAATCGAAGAGCTTCCGAAGGTATGTTGGGTGGTTTTCTTTTTAGTTACATTTATTAACTCTGTTACTTCATCAGCATTGTAGAAGCTGATAGTGTCTAGCTTCATGGTTCAGCTTTTAGGCTGCAGTTTGCCAAATACTTTTAAGTAAATGTTGGTCCCAGAAGAAGCAACCCTGGTAGAAGGAATGTTTTTGCGTTCCAGCTTGACTAGTTTGCTGTACTGAATTGGGATGAAACTGCTTAAACAGCTGATCCAGCCCAAGAGAGGTACCTAGCAGAAGAGGCAGGCTAATTTATTTCTGTGGCAGTCTGCTCAAATTGACTAACTGTATTCAACAAATTGCTGCATTATTTTGAATCTCTGATAACACATGAAGATTAGAAGAAGCAAGATTAATGTCTTGTTCAGATCTCTGTGCCCACAGAAGACAACTACAGTCCACAGTATCTATTCACTTGAAGTCCTGCTTTCTTCTTTGGTACGTGACTGAAGAGACTTTCTGAAAAGTTCAAAAACTAGAGAGCTGGAATGCTACTTTGATTACATCTTTATTATAGAAATTAATATTTGTTGTTTGTTCTGAAATTTGAGGACAAGTTGCACACTGAATTAACAGTATGCTAGAGAAAAGAATGAAAATTTGTGCCAGTGAGACTTTTGGGAAGTACAAAGTGATCATTACAATAGACTTGTTTCCATTACTAGGTCCTACCTTGATGGAATTAAAGACTTAATAGTTAGAGTAAAGACTTAATATTTAAAATTCTTTTGTCACAATTGTGTGCAAATCTTCACTGTCATGCAGGACAACTGTAGAATGCTTTGTTAGATTTTTTGGAAAGTTTCCTATAACCACTTCAGGTTTTGCTGGTTTGGATTTTTTTTGAAAGATAAATGAAACTAATAAGGAAATAAAGCAATTTCAGGATAGTAACTTGACAGTTATCAGAAGCCCTGGATTCCAGTAAAGCTGACTTAAACCAGCTGAGTGCTTTTGAAACTCCACCCTTAAATGCTCCTGAGAAGCCATCAATGAAAATCCCTATTTGTATGTTGAATAGAGCTAATAACATATTAGTTAAAACTAGACATTTGTCAGTCTGTTACAGTTTAGAACTTCTACTATTTTATTCTTCTCTCTTCCCAAGCAGATATTTCTTTACTCTAGACTTAGACACTTTAGGTTTTAGTAGCTTGCTTCTAAAGACTTTGTATCAGCCTTTGAGATTTTTTCAGATGATTTCAGAACTTCATTCCTGTCTCTCATTCTTTAATAAAAAGAATAAAATTGAATGCTTAAAAAACAGAATAAAATACCTTTCTTAGCCAAAAAATTAAATCTTCTGAACTCTTCTTGCATTAAATTTCTAATTTATTTCCCAAATCATAAGAACTAAGCAAACATCTTCCAAACTGATAATTCTCTAAAAAATTCCTTTTAGTAATCTTAAAAGAGGAAGAAAGACTGTACTGTAGTGATCAAATGAATGCATGTTGGCATTCTAGACCAGAAGAGGCTGTTAGTCTGCTTTATCTTCCTTTTCTGTTACATGCCGTTTGATTTTCATTAATCAGTTCCTATATGAAATCCAGTTTTGATATGTGAGTAAACTGAAAGGTGGGCAGTCTACCACTTGCCTTGATCTAGTCTAAGATTAAATTATCCACACAACTAGAAAGACTGCTTGAACATTTGTGTTTTATTCCTTTTTCTTTGCTGGACTGCAGGGACCTGTAATACCCTACACTTAATGTATTTGTTAATGTAATGTTAATGTATTTGTACATTGTAGTAAATCATCCTTATAGGCTTATTTTTGAGAAGCTAAGCATTCTTTTCAGCTTTTAAGTCATTTTGGTCATTATTTTTTACTACCTTTTCAATTTTCATAAGAACCCCCCCCCCATATGTAAATTCAAATACTGTAAAGGAAACAAGAAGAGAGATTAGGGAGTAGTAAAGACATAGTAAAAATGTTTTATTTAATTGTTTGATAGAAATTGTAATCTTAAAACTATCCATAGAAGGTCTGTAAGGGAAGGCCTATAACGTTTGAAATGATCCTAGCCGATTTGGAGCCAGAGTTTCAAGCTGTGTATGCCTTTTCCCTAACCCAAGCTTACTTAGTCTTTCAACTCTGAAAAAGGCTTCTAATTAAGCCATCCTCTCAGATGAAGGGTGCGGTACTTATTAGGCTGTCTCCAGCTTTCTGAAGCCCAATTAAGAAATTTCCACTCTTCCCCTTTACTCTTTGCCCCTGGTGGTGTGTTCTTATTCCTTTTTTGCAATTTGCTGCCCTTTGTATGCCCCAACACAACTGGTTTTGGGCTGTCTTGTCAACCTGATCGCTGAAATGGCCTGTCAGTGTATGTGGTTGTGGTTTTTTTTAATTGCCCTCAATCTTTTCAGAACCCCAACGTACTTCAAAAATTGATTCTTACAGTATAGCTCCTCAGTTAAGTTGACTGGCCGAGGGTGCAGCATGAGCAAACTGCAATGGGGAGAAAGATGGTGGTAGAGAAGGACTTCACTTTACCTGAAACACTGGTGTTGTAGTCTCGGTTTCAAAAGTGATTGGGCATTTGAAATGTTTTCATCTCGTGTGCTAAATCACATCTGAAAAGGTACCCTGTTTATCCCAAGTGCCACGGTGTGCATTTGAGCTGAGAAGCTCAAAATGCAGTAGTTTTAGTTTTCCCGCTCACTTTGCTGTTCGGAAGAAATTGGAATTCTGTAGTAAAATAGAGTTTAATTATATGACTTTTTGTGTTTACTACCAGTAATGATGATCTACTTAATCACTGAATATGCAAACATTAAAAAACAACAAAAGGAACAACTACAAAGTCAGCACCCTACAAAACTCCCCCCCCCCCCTTTTCCTTTAGGGATCTTGCAATTCCTTGTGCTGCATTTGTTTTCACCTGACTAATCAGGGAAATTTCTAATGATTCCAGATTATTGTTTTCAGGGATGAGTTTTAAGTATATATTCTTGCTTGAAGTACTAAAATAAAGGAACGGCTCCAAAACACATGAGCTCATCAAAGTTCTCGTTCCCATATAATATCCTAAGGTAACTTTAACTCTTCAAAGCCTTAATGATATCAACTAGTTCTAACAGGTGCACACTTCTGAGGAATTGGAAACATCAGTAGGCAAGCTAAAGCTCATTCCTTGAGCTGTCCATCTTGCTAATTTGTCTGCTTTTGTTCTGGGGTGGTATATGCAAACATTAAATGAATGGGGCTTGTTCAATGGTTTGTGGTTGAAATAATGGCCTCATAATTGAGAAAGACCCAAGAAATTTCAGTTGAACTAAACTTGTTGCTAGGACATTGATTGGGATAAATTTTTTTTTTAGTCGTAGAAGACTTCCTGGTTTTGTCTGATCTTTTCTCAGAATTCCGTAAGAAAAGAACACTAAGCCCAGGTATTTATGAATGATCTTATCCAAAATTGTTGGGAAAGGAATATTTCATCATAAATTATTCAGATGAACCTTTTCATCCACTTTCTTACAGATATTTATTTTGTACTATCTGTAAGCTTTGAGGATCATTTGAGGATTTTTTTTTTTTTCTTCTGTTCCAGTAATATTACTTGCCCTATTTTGTCAATTTGTAAAGCTTTGGGTAAGAATCTCAAGGTACCTTGCATATAGGAAGAGATCTGGCTCTGAGCTAATATTTGATACAAATTATAATATATATACAGAAGAGATTATACAGTTTGCTATATCCTTAGATCAAACTTTCACTAGTTTTCATCGTATTTTTGTTGGATTTTGGTGTACTTGAGCTAGGAAGCACAGAAGGGGAAAAAACCCAAAACTACTTGTAAGATATAGTGGAATAAAATTTAAACTTTTAGAGAAGATCAAATTCTGTGTTCCAGAATGATTCAACTTTTAAAAATGTAAATTTTATTTTTTTTTTTAAGAAACTAATTACTTCTGGGGTATTATGTGGCATGTTTATTATGGAAAATATTTTGCGATGTTTGCAGGACTATGTGTAACTACAGGTCACAATTTCTGAGATACTGGAAGGAATTTGTAGGAAGTATTAAGCATAGCTGCTGGCTTATTGTGACCATTTGCAGTTTTTTGCTTTCCTAAGCATTGTAAACTTAGTCAATTTTGAATAAACTAGTTAAATAAAGTTTTTGTAGCAAAAGACTTTAAATAGTCTGGCCTTCAAGCCGTAAGGTCAGAAGTTTAAAGGGATTAAAAATAAAAGCTATATAGAGGAAACTAAGAGAAAGTCGCATTCACTTTTTTTCTTTGTTTCAACAGCAACTTTTTAACTGTCAGTCTCTGCACAAGCTGAGTTTGCCAGACAATGATCTAACCACATTGCCAGCATCCATTGCAAATCTCATTAATCTCAGGGAACTGGATGTCAGCAAGAATGGTAAGTCACTTCACTTATTATATTGGGGTAGCTAAAAGGCAAATCACCATTGACTGTACAAAGATACTAGTGAAAGTATAATTTCTAGAAGCTACATAGCTAGTAAATTTTAAATTACTACTCTAAATCACTGCTTAACATAAAAGATGCTCTTTTATGATCTATTTGTGATATTTGTTTTTAATTATCTCTATCAAATTGGTTTGTACTTTGGGGTGAAAATATTTCTATATTCTTTCAAAAATGCATACACTCAAATTTATTACTTTTAGTGGCTTTCCTCATGTTTCACTATACTGAAGAGTTTGCACAAGAATTTGTAAAATTTTGCTGGATTCTCTGTTCTATTTGGTTTCATAAAAAATTTGTTTTCAGTTTATTTTAATGAGCTGTCTGAAAATTGTAGTAGGACTTGGCTGCTATGCTGCCAGATGGTAACCTCTGTTGCATGGGGAGAAGTAGTGACTATGGACAGTGACTGGTTCACTTGTCTGACTTGTTAAAAATCTATCATTCTGTGTAAGTCAACCTTTTATAAATTATGAAATGTTGTCAGCCAAGTATTGTATGCATGGGGTCTATTAATGGTGGTGATTTTGGCAAGTTGGCAGATGCGTGCAACTGTGAGGAAATTGAAATAACTTCTATTGTAATCAGACTTGTTTGCGTGGCTTATTTGGGGGGGAGGGGGGGAATTCAGTCATGCTAATTGATGAGCATATAATAGTCTTGTCTTACTAATTCAAAGTGAAGTTAGAGGACCTCTCCTTGAAATCTTATTTGAAAATAAGGATTATATCAATATGCCAAAGATTTTATCGTATCAAATTCATTGCTTTATTTGGACAGCTAGCTAATTATGACTCCACAAAACTAAGTTCTGCTTTATTAAGAAAATATTCCAGTTGTTGAGGTGTTGGCATTCTCCTTTATTGTCCATTGTAGCCCAATCTATACTTATACTGTTACTTTATTATTTCTGCCTACTGAACACAGCATTTAGTGTGATAAATTGACCTGATTGTTACTGCTCTGTTCCTGGTACAAGTGGATTAATAGTCTGTCTTAAAGAACACTGGCCTTAAACTTTCATAGTGACACACAACAGAGAAAGAATCATCTTTTTGTCCTAGACTGAACTGTTAAAAGGTTTAACTGTTTCCAGCACAAGTTCACAATGCAGAAGACTTGAAAGCAGCAAAAGGGGTTTTTAGTTCTAGTGCTGGCAAATTCCTTAGCTTATGTACATAAATAGGCAGCTGGTCACTTACCAGCTAGAGAATTAGTTGTCCGTCCAAAATAGCGTAACCTTTAGCTAAGCCTTCAGAGAGCTGCTGAAAGAGCACTTGTTCCTCTGAGGCATATAAAGAATTTAAGGAGGCAATAGCTGAACGATACACTATCTCAGTAAACTGTGAAGCTGTTTTCTAGGGGTTGTTTTGTTTTTAACACTTTTCAGAGAAACTTATTTAAACTATTATCATATGCCTGTTCTCAATCTTATCACAGTTTGGATAGCTTCTCTGCCTAGTGTTGCACATCAAAAATAGTCCTGAGAACACACACTTATTTACTTGGGACACCTTGTCTCCCACCATTCCTGAAAGCTCTGTAAAATTAAAAAAAAAAAAAAGAAAACAAAACAAAAAAAAACAAATCAGGGTCCCTGTTGTCCCTGTTGGGCAAGGTAAGAAATAGTGTTGTTTGTTCTGGCTCCTAATACATTTGGTAATATTTGAGACTTCAGTTTGTTGGCTTAAGTGCCTTTTCTGTTTAGCTATCTACTGTTGCAACCACAGAACTTTTTTTTTTTTTTTTTCTTGATAACTGTAAGCCTGTTCTCTTCCCTTGCATCTCCCTTTTCTCTTGGTAAGAATTTACAGCTTCTCACTGTCCATGATTGTTGTGATGTTCCTCTATAATAGAGCCAAATACAAGGTTTTTTGCTAGTTTTCCAAGATTAGCAAAACTGATTAAACATCTCTGATTCTTCCTTTTTCTTTGTTAGATATTGAAATAATACAGTGTGGAAGCAGTGGACTTTGTGGGAAGCACAGGGGTTGCTTTCTCTTAATTTATTAAAAAAAAAAAATTGCAGGGGATTAATCACCAATCTTAGTGAAGGATGATGAGAGATGCCAAATACTAAAATAGTGTGTTTTTCAGATTCCTGCAGTTGTGGCAAATGAAGGTGATAGTTCCTGTATTTTTCTTGTAATATTAATATACCATAAGTGTTTTCTTCTGATGTAGATGGAGCTGAAGCATGGAGTGCAGATGCTTTTAGATCAAATATGCATTTAGTTATAAAGGTTGCATTTTAGAAGGATAGTTAGACTTTAATTTTCAAATACCAATACACATGAAATACGATAGGGTTTTCATATAAGATAGTTGAGCTGTTTATGACACAGGCATAATGGAATGTATTGACCAAAGAGAAGTATTTAATTTTCTAAAGAGGTGATAGAAAAATGAATGAAGTTTCAATTTTAAAATGTGATCAGGTTACCTCATTAATTGCAGAGTCTGGCTCTGCAGCTAGCTCACACAGGACAGAGGGAGACAAGATTACCAGCAAATCGCATTTTCTCCTGTTGTGCTCTGCAAATGGTCATAGTCCACAAGTGTGATGGTTTGTGGTTCTTATGTAAAATAGTAAGCGTGATCTGTAAATCGGCTACAGCACTGAAATGGGTTGGGGATGATGGTTGTTATCATGTAAAGTAGGAAACAGCAGGATGAAGAACCTGTCCACATGATGCTTCTCAAGGAAAGTGGGATAAGGCTGCAACAGACTAAATAACTCCCAAGTAATCTGTAGCGCTGTCTTCCTCTTCTACAGTCCTTGAGTATCAGTGTATAAAGGAAGCAGTAAAAGACCCTAAAGTGTTGTCCCAAAAATCAGGATTCTTTCACCAGCAGAATAAAGAGATAAGCAGTGCAGCCAACAAACTCCGTGACCTGCACAGGAGCTTGCCACTTAATAACTACTATAGCTATAGCATGCTGTCCTAGTTTTGGCTAGGATAGAGTTAATTTTCTTCCTAGTAGCTGGTATAGTGCTGTGTTTTGGATTTAGTAGGAAAATAATGTTGGTAACACACTGATGTTTTTAGTTGTTGCTAAGTAGTGTTTATACTAAGTCAAGGATTTCTCAGCTTCTCATGGCCAGCCAGCAAGAAGGCTGGAGGGGCACAAGAAGCTGGGAGGGGACACAGCCAGGACAGCTGACCCAAACTGGCCAAAGAGCTATTCCATACCATATGACATCATGCCCAGTATATAAACTGGGGGGAGTTGGCTGGGAGGGGCGGACTGCTGCTCGGGAACTAACTGGGCATCGGTCAACGAGTGGTGAGCAATTGCATTGTGCATCACTTGTTTTGTATATTCTAATTCTTTTAGTAGTATTATTGTAATTTTATTTTTATTATCATTATCATTATTTTTCCTTCCTTTCTGTCCTATTAAACTGTCTTTATCTCAACCCACAAGGTTGGGGTTTTTTTCGATTCTCTCCCCCATCCCACTGGGTGGGGGGAGTGAGCGAGCGGCTGTGTGGTGCTTAGTTGCCAGCTGGGGTTAAACCACGACACATGCTTAATACAAAACTGCCGTTGTCTTGAGCCCCACGTTGGGCGCCAAAAAGGACTGTGGTAGGTTGACCCTGACTGGATGCCAGGTGCCCACCAAAGCCGCTTTATCACTCCCCCTGCTTGGCAGGAAAGGGGGGAGAAAATAAGATGGAAAACTCATGGGTCAAGATAAAGGCAGTTTAATAAACCAAAAGCAAAGTCCGCGCATGGAAGCAAAGGAAAACAAAAAGAAATTATTCTCTACTTCCCATCAGCAGGCGATGTCCGGCCACTTCCTGGGAAGCAGGGCTTCAGTACGCTTAGCGGTTGCTCTGGAAGATAAATGCCTTAATAACAAATGCCCCCCACTCCTCCTTCTCCTTTCGCTTAGTTTAGGTCATATGGTATGGAATATCCCTTTGGTCAGTTTGGGTCAGCTGTCCTGGCTCTGTCCCCTCCCAAGATCTTGCCCACCCCCAGCCTACTGGTGAGGGGGGCAATGTTGGAGAGGCAGCCTTGATGCTGTGGGAGCAGTGCTCAGCAGTAGCCAAAACCCTGGTGTGTTATCCACACCTTTCTAGCTACCAATACAGAGCACAGCACTATGAGGGCTGCTGTGGGGAAAGTTAACTCCGTCCCAGCCAGACTCAATACAATGTGTTGACTAAATTTCTGAAGAGAGCAACACTTTAATGGAGAGGAGAGGGAGGGGGAGAGGATTCGTTTTTGGCCTGATAGTGAGCCCAATCAGAAAGTATTAGCTCTGCAAAAAGCACCTGTTAAAGCCTAACTGAAATCTGGAAATCCAAAGGGGACAACTCAATGAAGCAACTAATTTTGGCTACTTAAAAATCCTGTTTGTAACAATAACTTGGGAATATTACTCAGTTTCTACTTTCTACAGAGTAAAGTACTGCCTTCTTCAACCAGAAATCAAAGGATAAGGTTATCCTCTGTCATGTGGAAAAACATTTGTCTGCTCAGTTTTCTTATAAAAGCTTGTAAATCTCACACTTATTCATTTAAAGGAAATCATTTCAGGTTAAAATTTTTTCTTAATTTATAAGTATGTTGTCTATTTGCTTTTGCTTTCTATAAGTGGCTTTGAAGGCTAGAACTCCTCAGCAGTGAGTTACATTGGGTAGTTTTACACCTCTGCCCTGCATAAACATGCAACAAACTTTTTTGTTAAGATAAGATTCATGGAATCATTGAGCTTTAAAGGGAAAAAGGCCCATGAAATCAATCTGATTTGTATATCACCAGCCATTCCATTTCACCCAGTTACTCTGAATGAAGTCTAATACATTGTGTTTGGTGAAAGCATATCTCCTAGTGTTGTCCCAAAAATCAGGATTCTTTCACCCGGTGTGCAAAAAAGCCGATTAACACACAGAGCCGAGATATTTGTTTATTTCATGTCTGCGCAGAGATGGGTGCTAGGTGGTAACTCCACAAAGCTAGCACACCCGGTTAACACACGGTAAAGCATTTTATACCTTTCGAGCAACAGTTATCAGTATTTTTACAGTTTTGCTTAGTTACTCTCGTTCCTATTGGTTCTCGCAAGCCTCATCTCCGCTTAAAGTCGCAGCGTCCTCCTTTTTTACTGCGCATGTTCTGTGAGGAAGGGGCTTCTGTTGGTAGGGGGCTCTCCCTACCCGAGGGCGGGTTTTCTAGTATGTTAGTTAGGATAGTTCACTCACAGTTCCAGTAGCTCTTTGGTTGCCCCTGTGCTGATCTTGGTATGTCTTTACCTGGCTGACTTATGGTGTCATCTTGTTTCTCCTCTCAAGGTCACGCCTCGTTAACTAAGTAGCATCCTTTGTTTTTGTTTCTCACATATCTCCAACAAAAGAAAATGGCGTTTAGAAAGGAATGTGGATCTCAGTTTACAGTGTTCATTTGATCAGATGCTCATGGAGGGGGGGAGTGGCTATCAAATGGATTAATTAGCACAGTCTTACAAAAGGAGTGTGGAAAGATGTGGTCACAGAGATCCTTGAGATTTGCTGAGCTTTCTTAACAGGGGACGAAGATTCAGGACACTAAGGATAGATGGAAAGCAGAGAAAGAAGAACAGCTCCTCTTATAAAATGTTCTTTACAGCCCTTTGTCCTTCTCTCATTTTTCTCCAGTGTCTCTCTGCCTTCTCTCTTTTTTACTTGCTTTTTGAATTTGCTTTCTTGGTGAGAGAACTGAAAGAATACTAATTCAACAGTATCTACATGTTTCTAGCATGCAGGAGGGATATAGCTGAGGAAAAGTGAGTGTCTGAAGGTTGTTAGCCAGTTAGTAAATGCAACTTCCTATCATCTGGTAGAGGAGCAGTCTCCTAATTTTTTTTTTTCTATCTTCTGAATCTGTACTACAAACATTAGGTGTATTTCATGCTGTCATTCTCAATTTACTGCTCTTTTGAATGATGGCTGCCACTTCTCCATACTGAAGTGTTGAGTGAGGTTGGTAAAGAGTGTGTATACTGTAACAATCCTGGCTCTAAGAACAAGCAAAAATAAATTAATGGGCTCCTTCAGTTAGCTTTCTCATCAGTTGCATTTCTGTTGTTAATTTGTTAAAACTGTTGCTGCCTCTTGCCCAAGGCATAGTCAAAGAAGAGACTACTGTAGAGTCCTTTGATTATATACAAAAGCATGCTGATTTAACATGTCTGTATTTGGATAGCTAATATTTTATTTGACTGTTCTTTTGAGAGTAAGTTTACACTGACATTCTTCTCTAGCAGATATGCTGTGTGTTTTGTTTTCTACGTAGTTATCAGAGACTTAAGTCTTCTGTGTTTCAATAAATTCTTGGCACAGGCAGTGGAAACTAATATTAAATATTAAAACCACAAGTTTTAACATGTTGGACCGGAGCAATCTTTCATCCAAGGACCAAGCCAAGGCCCAGTAGTATGACCATCTTTCAGAACAACTAAGCTTAGAGAATCTCTCAATGTGATTCAAACAGCAAAATTAATGGCACAGAGTGAATCTGAAACATAACTGACTCCAAGGAAGAGCTTAGCGGCAGTTTACTCTGATTATTGTAGACACTTATTTTAAGAAGGCAAAGTTATATCATCAGCAATAAAGGGGTCTTGACGTACTTTTTAGACAATGGAAGACCACTTCATACAAAATGTCCGTAGCTTTATCTATACAGGCCTCTTATGTGCTAGATTTTTCTGCATCTGCCATGGTTCAGGATTCTGCATCACGTTAGATGCTTTCCATCTGCATGTTTGGATATTCTTGTTTGGTGAAAGAGGCTTCTTGCTACAACTGGAATTAAGATAATACATATTTAAATTTCTTGGAAATGTGTTTCTCAATACAAAGACTATATGACAGCAATAGGTAAGGTATATTTTTAGTCTTTCTATGGTACTTTTCTAATCTTTCTTTAAACCTACCTTTGGACTTGAAAAATATCACTGCTGCTTTCCAGAAATGAAGCTTTATTACATTATAAGTATTATCTCTTTAGTTTTGATTCTGAACTGTGAGAGTGATAGTGAATTGAATCAGTAACCCCTGCCTTCTCTTCCTGCTTTGACCCCACTCACAGCCCCAGTAAAATTTACATGGCTAAAGCCATATATATAAAGCTATATATATTTATTTACACATGTGTGCATATACATGCACACACATGGTAGTAAACCAGAAGTGTCAGAAATCTTGGCCTATATTACAGTTGATGATTCAATTCCTCCTGACCCCCTCCACTTCTATATTATTGTCCTTGAGTTCAACAAGCTATTTCCCGAAAGGATCCATGATACTTAGAGATATTTAAACACCTGGATTAACTGTGTGGCTTAGCGTGCTTTTCTTGCCTTTCACCTCTCAATAACAGAGTACAACGCCTGGTATGAATCAAAAGTAAGAGTTTCAACCATTTGGTATGACAAACAGGTTTCTGTCAAGAAAGACCTAAAAGGCTACTTTGGCAGAACTGGAGTTTCTACTCAAGTTGAATTTATAGAAAAGTCAGCATAGTGACTTTCCCCCTCAACATCACCAATTAATTTAATGTGAAAGTATGTATTCTGTGGCTACTTTTCTTGTCAGGTGATATTGTCACCTCTCATGTCGCAATATACCAGTTCTGTCTTGTTACTGCACAAACATAGAAAGAACCAAACTCTAAGCTAGCATCAGAAATTGTGTAATTTCTTATGTAAGTAAAAACATTACTTAGTTGATGCTTCACCACGTTTTTTCTGCTTTGGTATTCTCAGAACACACATGGAGAGACAAAACCAAGTTCCACCTGCTAATCTGAATTAGAAGACACACTGCCCTTGTCTTTCTCTCTGCAGCTCAACTGTAAGAGAGTTAATGTTGCTTGGAGCAGCATGAAATTTCACACTCTCACTAGACTAAAAGAGAGCATGCACAGAGTATAGTTCCTTCTTAGTGGTCTTGTTCCCTGGGTTCAGGCTGCCCTCTCCACACACCTGATAAAGCACTCTAGAAGTAGACACAATTGCATACAGTAATTGAAAGACAAATAGCTAAGATTGGTTACCTGAAAAAACAGTTGTTTTAAACTAACTTTGTTTTACTAGCATATGGGTTTTTCTTGAGAAAAAAAAAGTGTATTCTTAATCCAAGTGGAAAGATTGCAGTATGAATGTTTGTTATACTTAAGATGAGTTTGTTTAAAACAAAAACACAGGGTATAAGAACAATGTAGTGATACATTGCAAAAGCAAATGCAGATGTGATAACCATGGTTGTATTTGGTTTTATCATATAGTAAAGATTGAGGTGAAAGTCTTGGGCAGCAGAATGGTTTCTTACTGACATGGCGGATACCTGTCTTCTGTTTTCAAGGTCTATTTTGTCAGCTTCTGACAAATATAAATTTTGGCAGATATGTGGGTTGCAAATCCACTCTGGCATTTTTGGAGATAACCGTAGAAGATGAGAAGGTTCCTTATTGTTTTAATTTTCAGACATAAATGTGTCTGCAGCATTTTTTTTTCCCCTCTCTACATATAATTTGAAGCCAACACCAAGCATATGTCACATTTTGGGAGATCTGTTCAGAACCATGAATGCTGTAAACCTACTTTAGGATTTGAAGCCTTACCATTTAACCTGGATGTCATATAAGCCATGCATTTGACAAACAAATATTGTTGGAAACTTTGTTCTACCATGTGTATGAATGCCTTTTAAAAAAAATAAAAAATAATTGAGACTGAGGGCCTGATCTTAAGTACATTACAAAGTACAAGTACTTTACTATTTGGTAATGAGCAGTGGGAATTGTGAGTGCACTGTGTGTCTATAATGCTGTTTGAGCTGCCTGCTAAGTGGCAGTATGAAATGCTTTAGGAATAAATAGTAAAAGAATTGATACTGCATAAGAGTGTTTTTTTAATGAAAACTGTATCTAAAATGAAATATCGGAGAACCAGTCCACTGGTTGCTAAATGAATGTTTCCCTACCTCTCCCTGTATCTTGCAGGCATACAGGAGTTTCCAGAAAATATAAAAAATTGTAAAGTCTTGGCAGTTGTTGAGGCCAGTGTAAATCCAATTTCAAAGTAAGTTTGTAATTTTTGTCATGTTTTGTATTTTATGCAAACACTGCTGAGTCTCAAACATGCCCCAGACAACTTTTTGTGAGCCAACCTTTGGAGGCAAGGAGCAGAGTTACCTGAGAAGTATCTTCATTAACCTCATTGCACCGCGATACAGTATAGCTATGTCAGTAAAATATTTTGCCCAAGTTAATAGGCTATGTGAGCAATCCTACATTATACCATGTGGCTTTCTCAGCTTTAAGTCCATCACTTCTCTGTGAAGTTAGAGGAAATACGCAGAGTTTTGTTTCTTAATAATTAATTTTACTCTACAGCCTGTACCACTGTTTTTTCAAACTCAGCTTATATGAGTAGATTTCCCTGTCACCTTCTATAGTGACAAAATTAACTTTGCTGGAAGTAGCACTGCCAGAGATATAAACTTTGCGCGAGAGAACTCTTCGGGGGGGGGGGGGGGGGGGGGGAGAAGGTGTTGCATAGGTTTTAATTTATCTTCTCTAATGAATGCCTCTTCCACATTAGGTGTCAGGAGATCACAAATACATAGCAAGACTACACTTGTTCGTAGTTTTTATTGCCTGTAGATATTGTGCTCAATACTTAAGATTAATTTCAAAATTATTTTTATAGTGAACAAGTATCTAGTTCAATTTTGTAGAAATTCTGGTACCACCTTAATATTAATGTTATCAATATGTAGGACTTCAATACTATACTGCTGTTTAAGAAAATATGACTTAATACCCTGAATATAATTGAAACAAAGGCACTTCATTATTTTATTTCTATATAGGCTTCCAGATGGATTTTCCCAACTGTTAAACCTAACGCAGCTGTACTTGAATGATGCTTTTCTTGAGTTTTTGCCAGCCAACTTTGGCAGGTAAGTTGTGTCCTAGTTTCAGCTGGGACAGAGTTAACTCTCTTCTTAGTAGCTGGTACAGTGCTGGGTTTTGGATTTAGTGTGAGAATAATGATGTTGATAACACCCTGATGTTTTAGTTGTTGCTAAGTAGCGCTTATCCTAAGCCAAGGACTTTTCAGTTTCCCATGCTCTGCCAGCAAGCAGGTGTGCAAGAAGCTGGGAGGGAGCACAGCCGGGGCAGCTGACCTGAACTAGCCAAAGGGGTATTCCATACCATGGAACATCATGCCCAGTATATAAACAGGGGGGAGTTGGCTGGGAGGGGCGGATTGCCACTTGGGCATCGGTCGGCAGCGGGTGGTGAGCAATTGCATTGTGCATCACTTGTCTTTTCTTGGGTGTTATTTCTCTTTTTTTTTTTTTTTTGTTATATCCCTTTTCATTACTATTATATTATTATTATTAGTTAGTATTATACTTTATTTTACTTTAGTTATTAAACTGTTCTTATCCCAACCCATGAGTTCTACCTTCTCCCCCCCTCCCCCATTCTCCTCCCCACCCCACTGGGAGGGGGGAGGGATGAGCGGCTGGATGGTGCTTAGTTGCTGGCTGGGGTTAAACCACGACAGCTGAATTTGAAACTTAGTATTTATATTTAGTTTCAAATTTATGCAGAGCAGTTTCTGCTGCTTCTTAAGCAAAGTGTGAACTGGAGGAGAGGAAGAAGTGTACATTACCAATCCATTTATGCCACACATTAGTTACAAAAAAACCCCCAAATCTTTATCACCATTTTTTAAACCGGACTTATTAAGGACAGACAGAATGTTTATAAAGACCCAAGAAATAACACTTATTTACATACTTGTTGCTTCTTTATTGCTAAAAGAAAGAACCCAGTGTCCCAGTCCCACTCGGTGGGTGAGGTTAACCTTTTGATTCTCTGTGTGGTAATCCGGAGCAACGACAATTACACAAGAGGTTCAATCAGATCACAACTTTCCTCAAAACTTGCTTAAAACTTGGCAGAAAACAGGGGATAGTGGCTTGGCAAAACTTGTAACAGTATAACCATGACAAACTCCTCGCCACGATATTACCATGACAAACTCACAATGATATTACCCCTATGTGCCCAGAATAAGGTCAGAAAACAGAGAGAGAAAAAGAGAGATACAAGAAAAGGGGAGAGAAAGAGAAAGAAAGATATCACCACCCTTGGATCCAGCGATGGTCTCTGCTCTGGGTTGTAGTCCTCCGGTGGCCGGTGCACGCAACATAGCTCCTTGCAATTGTGTCTTTTATAGTCTAAATCTCCGTCCACAGTCTCGCCTCCTGAAGACTTATATGGGTTCATTCTAGACAGTTCTTGACATATATGGTAGTGTTCCAGAGGGTTCTTCACCTACTGAGCATGTGCGGCTTATTGGGGTGGTGATCTTAGGGACTTTCCAAGGAGCTACAAGCCCCCTCCTCCAATAAGCTTTGTGTGGCCTCTGGCCGTATATGGTGGGTTACCAGGCTGGTTCTGCCAGAACACGGGACTGCATACCCTCCAGCACACCCCCTGTGTCCATGCCAGCCAACTTCTTGCTAATGTCCCTCCCTCTTTGTTATGCAGACTGTACCTTAATTGCTACAATGTTTGAGACTTTGACAGACGTTAACTCTTTCAGTCCCTTACACCCAGCCACCGCCCTCTATTCCAGGGAGATTTTATTCGTGTGGCTCGCTTGATTGCAGCACATGTTTCACATTCATGAGTGACCTGTGTGATGGCCTCCATGGTCAGGTCCACCCCTCGATCACGAGCCCATCTGTATGTTGCATCTCTCCCTAGATGTCCCGATGTTTCGTGGACCCATCGAGCTACAAATAGCTCACCCTTACGCTCCCAGTCCAGGTCCACCTGAGATACTTCAATTTTGGCAGCCTTGTCTACCTGTTCATTGTTCTGATGTTCTTCAGTGGTGCAGCTTTTGGGCATGTGAGCTTCTACATGATGTACCTTTAGAGCCATGTTTTCTACCCGGGCAGCGATGTCCTGCCATAATGCAGCAGCCCAGATGGGTTTACCCCTGTGCTGCCAAGTGGTCTTCTTTCACTGCTGTAGCCACCCCCATAGGGCATTAGCCACCATCCAGGAGTCAGCAGAGAGATAGAGTACTGGCTGCTTTTCTCGTTCAGCAATCTCTAGGGCTAGTTGGATGGCTTTCACTTCTGCAAACTGACTTGACTCACCTTCTCCTTCAGTGGCCTCAACGACTTGTCGTGTGGGACTCCACACAGCAGCTTTCCACTTCCGATGGTTTCCTACCATACGACAGGATCCATCAGTAAACAAAGCATAACGCCTTTCATCTTCTGATAACTCATTATATGGTGGTGGTGCCTCTTGGGCATGAGCCACCTCCTCAGGCAATGCTCCAAAATCTCTGCCTTCTGGCCAGTCCATGATCTCTTCCAGGATTCCTGGGCGGTTGGGTTTCCCCAGTCGAGCTCGTTGCGTGATCAACCCTACCCACTTACTCCATGTAGCGCTGGTTGCGTGATGTGTAGAGGGGCTGTTTCCTTTGAACATCCAGTGTAGCATGGGCAATCGTGGTGCCAAGAGGAGATATGCTTCTGTACCAACAACTTCTGAAGCGGCTCGAACCCCCTCATATGCTGCTAGTATCTCTTTTTCAGTTGGGGTGTAGTGGGCTTCTGATCCTCGATACCCCCGGCTCCAAAACCCTAATGGTCGACCTCGGGTTTCTCCTGGTGTTTTCTGCCAGAGGCTCCAGGTGAGACCATGCTCCCCAGCTGCAGTGTAGAGTACATTTTGCACAGCTGGTCCTGTCCGGACAGGCCCAAGAGCTGCCTCACGAGCTATCTCCTGTTTGATCTGCTCAAAGGCTTGCTGTTGCTCAAGGCCCCACTCAAAATAGTTCTTCTTTCGGGTTACTCGATAGAGAGGGCTCACAAGCTGAGTATAACCTGGAATATGCATTCTCCAGAACCCCACAAGGCCTAGGAAAGCTTGTGTTTCCTTCTTGTTAGCTGGTGGAGACATAGTTGCTATCTTGTTGACCACATCCATAGGCACATGATGGCGTCCATCCTGCCATTTTATTCCCAAGAACTGAGTCTCCTGTGCAGGTCCCTTGACCTTGCTTTTCTTTATGGTGAAACCAGCTTTCAGAAGAATCTGAATCACTCTTTTTCCCTTCTCAAACACTTCTTCTGCCTTGTTGCCCCACACGATGATGTCATCGATGTATTGCAAATGTTCAGGGGCATCACCTTGTTCCAGTGCAGTTTGGATTAGTCCATGACAAATGGTAGGGCTGTGCTTCCACCCCTGGGGCAGTCGATTCCAGGTGTATTGAACACCTCTCCAAGTGAAAGCAAACTGTGGCCTGCACTCTGCTGCCAAAGGAATTGAGAAAAACGCATTGGCAATGTCAATTGTAGCATACCACTTGGCTGCCTTTGACTGCAGTTCATATTGGAGCTCTAGCATGTCTGGTACAGCAGCACTCAGTGGTGGTGTCACTTCGTTCAGACCACGATAGTCTACTGTTAACCTCCACCCTCCGTCAGACTTTTGCACTGGCCATATGGGACTATTGAAAGGTGAGTGAGTCTTGCTGATCACTCTCCTTGGCTCTCCAGTTGATGAATCAGCTCATGGATGGGAGCCAGGGAGTCTCAGTTCATGTGATATTGCCACGGGTTCACTGTCCTGGTAGCAATTGGCACCTGCTGTTCTTCAACTCGCAGCAATCCCACAACGAAGGGATCCTCCGAGAGGCCAGGCAGGGTAGATAGCTGTTTGATCTTCTCTGTGTTCACAGTGGCTACACCAAAAGCCCATGGGTACCCCTTTGGGTCCTTGAAGTACCCTCTCCTGAGGTAGTCTATGCCAAGGATACAAGGGGCCTCTGGGCCGGTCACAATGGGGTGCTTTTGCCCCTTGTCCCCTGTTAAGCTCACCTCAGCCTCCAATACAGACAATTCTTGGCATCCCCCTGTCACTCCAGAGATCCAGATGGGTTCCGTGCCCCTATACCCTGATGGCACCAGCGTACACTGTGCACCAGTGTCTACCAAAGCCTTATACTTTGGTGGGTCTGATGTGCCAGGCCATCGAATCCACACAGTCCGGTATACCCGGTCATGCCTTTTCCTCCTCCTGGCCGAAGGCAGGGACCCTCTCTTCCTGTTCCTGGTCAGAGTATTCACTGTCTGACCCTTGCAGTGCCAGACCAGAAGTCCCCTCACCAGGATCAAGGGAGGTGATTTCAGTCCTTCTTTGTCTGGGAGATCGCCGATTGCCTTCTTGTGTCTCTACAGCAACTATGCTGACAGCCTTCTTGGGCGGCCCCTTCTTAACAGCAGTCTTCCCTCTCAGTTCAAGTACACGGGCTTCCAGCTGAAAGGTGGGTTCACCATCCCACTTCCTCATGTCCTCCCCCTGGTCACGCAGGAAGAACCAGAGTGCACCATGTGGCATGCGTCTGGGGCTCCCTTTCCCTCTGACCGGGGCAGGAGGGGACTGACTTCTTGGGGCGCCCCTGACAGCCAAGGCGCTGTCCTGTAGGGATGAGGAGGGACAGAGATTTTCTTCAAAAGTTTTGGAGCCAAGAAGACACTCTCTCCACAGTTGGTGTATCCATATCTGGGCAATACATCGCTGCCAAGCTGTTAGAATAGGACGCTGGGGCACTTTGAATCACCTTCCTCCCCATGGCCCGTGTGCACAGGACATCCTCTGGATCTTTGGAGACCTCATCATCGTCTAGATCACTGTAGATGACTTCCAGCACCGCTAATTCTCTCAGGTACTGGATGCCTTCATCTGCAGTAGTCCACTTTCCTGGGGAGTTCACAAGATCTTCCTTGAATGGATATCTTGCCCTCACACTTGAGAGGAGCCGTCTCCAGAGACTGCAAATTGCTGCCTCTTTTCCAATTCCTCCCTCAATTCCCCGGTTTCTAGCAAGAGATCCCAACTGTTGGGCTTCCTTACCTTCCAATTGCTGACTGTCGGCCCCTCTATCCCAGCATCGGAGCAGCCAGGCAGCAATCCGCTCACCTGGCTGGCGGCTATAATCTTTCCGCATGTCTCGAAGCTCTGATGAGGTCAGGGGCCGGGTAGTTTCTGCTTCCTGTCTGATTTCTCTCATTCCTTCCTCCCATTTCTTTGTCGAAGGACCGGCTTCTTGATCAAACCTTTCCTCTTCTTCCTCCTCCCTTACTAATCGAGGGTATGGACCCGTTGTTCTCCTTGTCCACTGTTTCTTTTTCACTACTGGGGCAATTACTGTAGTTGTTGTTGTTGTTTGGGTGCCTATCTCAACCATGGTGTCCTCAGATGCAGTTTGGGTCCCTGCCTCAACCACAGTCCTCTGATAGTACTGAACTGTGGCTCGATAGGCACAGGCCAGGCCCCAGTACAGTGCTAGAAGCTGCTGGTTTTCATTGGGGTAGGCAAGGCACCCTTCTATCAGGTGGCGCATCAGTTTGCCAGGGTTGCTTGCCTGTTCAGGTGTAAAGTCCCAGGTTATGGGAGGTGATAACCGTCCTAGGAATCTGCCCAAGTCCTTCCACACACCCTGCCACCCAGGGACCGGCCGCCTCAGGGCACATTTCAGTATTGCCTCACCCAAAAGTTGTCTCCTCTTACTCCGGGACGAGACCATATTCCACAAACCCCATAATATGCCAACAGTGTTAACTAGTAGTATTGAACAGCTCACATAAGGGGGAACAAGGACCTCAGGAGCCTCTTGCATAATAAAACCACCCACATCAGTCCCAGGTAGGAAGAAGGAGGTGTATTCCCTCATCCTCTCCACCAGATAGCTCCCCCAGCACAGCAAGGCCATCAATGCCAGGGCAAAGCACAGAGCCATTGTTTGTACTAACATGTTCCCAAGCTCAGCAGAATAAAGAGATAAGCAGAGCAGCCAACAAACTCCGTGACCTGCACAGGAGCTTGCCACTTAATAACTACTATAGCTATAGCACGCTTAATACAAAACTGCCGTTGTCTCGAGCCCCACGTTGGGCACCAAAAAGGACTGTGGTGGGTTGACCCTGGCTGGCTGCCAGGTGCCCACCAAAGCCGCTCTATCACTCCCCTCCTCAGCAGGATGGGGGGGAGAAAATAAGATGAAATAGAACTCATGGGTCAAGATAAAGGCAGTTTAATAAAGCAAAAGCAAAGGTCGTGCGCGAAAGCAAAGGAAAACAAAAGATTTTATTCTCTACTTCCCATCAGCAGGCGATGTCCAGCCACTTCCCGGGAAGCAGGGCCTCATTATCCGTAGCGGTTGCTCCGGAAGACAAATGCCTTAATGATGAATGCTCCTCTTCCTCCTACTTTCTCTTAGCTTTTATTGCTGAGCAGATGTCATATGGTATGGAATATCCCTTTGGTCAGTTGGGGTCAGCTGTCCTGGCTCTGTCCCCTCCCAAGATCTTGCCCACCCCCAGCCTACTGGTGAGGGGGGCAATGTTGGAGAGGCAGCCTTGATGCTGTGGGAGCAGTGCTCAGCAGTAGCCAAAACCCTGGTGTGTTATCCACACCTTTCTAGCTACCAATACAGAGCACAGCACTATGAGGGCTGCTGTGGGGAAAGTTAACTCCATCTCAGCCAGATCCAATGCATGCAATTGGTGTTCTGAGAAGTTAATCTTACATGTAGTTTAAAAAAGCCATATTAATTATAATTTTTTCTTCATCACTGTCCTGTTCTGTAATGCTTAATGGCTAGGTAAATGGTGAAGTCATTAATTACTAACTGCTTAAGAATAAATCAGTTACTGAAGGCAACTTGTAAGCCAGTTCTCCAGTGTAGTGTTTCTGTTTAATAGCTATGAATAATTCAGCCTTGGTTTTTAAAATATAAATAGTGACTTGCAACATCCTAGCTTGTAGCCAGGAAAATGAAACTGAAATTAAGACTTTTCTCATCAGTTGTTTTTAAATGAATTCAAAGTATTTCTATAAGTTTACCTGCTTAATTGTACAGTATTGCACAGAATAAATACTATTCTATAGGAAGATAATGTTTATGTAAAATAAATTAGAAAACAATGAATTTGGTAACATGTCATTTTAAAGTAAGGTTCAGATCCCTTTGATATCGATTACTTATGTTTTGTAAGTAATCAGACTGCTCTGCCGCCCCACAGCTTTACAACTAGGTATAAACACTTGCTAGTGCAAATGGTCCGATATAGAACTTGTACTTTGGAATATGAGAAAAAGCTCTGGTAGAAGCTTTTGAGATATTTAGAGCATTGTTAGTTATTCCCATCCAGGACAAGCCTTCAACTTCTTTCAATTTGGTGTGTCAGTTGTTTTGTATATGGCTTTATAGCTATTACTCTTCATTACATGGGAACACATGAAGTAACTGAGTTCTGTTGCCTGCTCTTACTGGCAGTTATAGGCAATAATGCCTCTTAAAAACTAAGCCAATGCCATATTAAAGGTAGCTAGATTTTTCTGTTCCATGTGTCGGGGTTTCTGTTCCACCAGTTCAGGTTAGAAACCTGGTTTCCCACATCAGTTTCTCTCTGACTGTTTATATTCATTTGTTCCACAGTTTAATTGCTTTCCTCATAAGTGTTGTCCCCCATTCTCTCACTTGTTGTTTTTATAGTGTTCCCATATACCTCTCTTAATTTGTTAGACTAAACAAAATTGTTTCCCTCTGGTATGGCAGGTTTTCCTTTGTGCCTGGTTATATTAATAGATCTTGGAACTAGTTTCAGTTTGAATTAATCTCTTTTTTTGTTTTGTTTTGTTTTGTTTTTTTGCGGAGAATGACAGCATATGTAGCTATATTTAGAATTCAAATTGAGATCTCTTCATGGCTTGTACAATATCATGTTTATTTTCTTGTTTCTCTTGGAAATGTCTGTGGTTACAATCTAGTGTTCCACTAGCCCTTTTTGCAGCTGCCTAGTGTCATTTCCCACATGATTGACTAATGCATTGGACAGCTCAGAAATGACTGATGACTCTACAAGGAAATCATAAGTACTTGACTTAGTACTGTGGCATCTTTTCCCTTTTCTATTTTTTTCAGTCCTTAAGGTTGTACAGTTTTTTCCCCTACAGTGTCCTAATAATTCACTGTATCATCTGTGACTGTCTTTTGTGGCATCAGCCAACTTAAACATTTTTCCTATCCTTTAAGATTGCTGTTAAAAAATATTGAATAGGATAGTCCCAAAATGGGTCTTTGAGCACTTCTGTCAGTAATATTCAGCCTGATGCTTAGAAAAGAAAACTTGTGTAATGCAAACTACTTTTAGTATATCCATGCAGCATTTTATTAAATTTACCTCCATGTTTTATTCTCTCCTTCAAAATTTATGCTAAAGCTTTGCATAATATTGAGGTCAAGGTTATCCAATCTTTTTTTCCCTTCTTTATGAGCATTACATACTTGCTGTCCTTCAGTGATATGTTGTACCAGTCCAACCTGTTAGACTTATTAAAAATCACCAGACTTTTGATTAAATGTGCCAGTTCCTTTGGAATTCTGAGGTGATAAAGTGTGTGTCTTTCCTCCACTCCCAAATTCTAATTTGAGTGCATTAATATTGGCCCGGATCCTAGAATTAGCCTTTATGCCAGTGCACAGAAGTCTGAGAATTGCTTGTGCTTACCTAAGAAAACCATATCTGTTGTATCTAAATACATCATGTATATTTGCATTTAAATATACAAATATATAAGCAGAGCATTCTAAACTTGAAGCTCACCACATGCTAATGTTGAGACAGGACTTTAAAAGGGAAACATTATTTACTGATGGGTGTTTAAGATAAGCAAAGAGTTTATCTTCAGTGTAATTTTAAAAACTTTGAGAATGTTGTCTATAGTGGGGTATTGCTTCCAGAGACTTTTTACTGTGATGTTGCAATGAATTTACTTTTAATCTTGTTTCTCAACAGTTTGCCAGTAGTATTTGCAGTAGTAGATATTTTTAGTAGTATCTACTTTGGGATATCTTTTTACATAAATGTACAATGATGATCAAATTTGGGACTTAATTTAGTTAAATATATGCAATTTTGCTGAAACTTTTGCAAAATGTAACCTGGTATAGGATGCGTGTATTTCAGTCCTCTTGCCTTTATATTTTAGTTATGATTTTTTAAAAAAATATTTCTGCATTAGCAAAACTGCAAGGGAGGTGAAAAATAAAGAACATCTCTCTTTCAAATATTTTTAGCTTTCCGAGGAATGACTGCTGTTGAACAGTGAGTTTCTAAGTATACCTGCTATATATTTCCTTCTACAATTTTACAGATTGTATAGTTAAAGAAATCAGATTTAGGAAGAATATTGATCTTATCCTGGCAAAGTGTTCATGTAGAGATTTTGTTTTAAATAAAAGTTGAGCTACATTTTAAAAGCAAGCTAAGTTGATTACGTAAAATAACAGTCCTGCAACAATAATTTTGTTGAGACCATTACACCAGTTATACTTAAAGTTGAATAATACTCCCTTATAGCTTTGTGTTTAGGTGATGTATAAATATTTCTGTGGTTATGGGTTTTTACAGTTGAGAAATGAAATGTTTCTGTATGAGTATAACAAATCTTTGTGATAGAATGGCAGAGGAAATAGACATTCTGTCACTATGACTTTTATTTTTCCTTTAGTATAGGTGGACTAATTTTCTGTCTGTATTTCTTTTCTGAATTAAACCCTAGTTTTTCAGTTCCATTATAGCAATTCATATGCTTAGCATGGGTATTTACACCAGCAATTTAAAGAGCAGCTAGGCTGAGTATTTGATGTGCACTATTATATTAAACTTTAACCCTCCCAGTCATAATGGAAGAAGTGACAACTGCTTCAGGCCAATATTTCTCATCAATTACTGCAAGAAAATTACTAGTCTAGATGCAGCCTGTATCTCCTAGCCAGGAGAGGTTGAAAATGTTTCCCTGGTAGCCTCTGTGTAGCTCTACACATAAGAACTTAGATATTTGTATCTCCAATCTCTTAGGGTTAGCTGGAGGGAGTAGAACATGAAACAAGGTCACAAAGCTATGAACCTTTCTATCACCAAAGGCAGTCTTTAAGTTTACAAAATTAGCTTATTAGAAGTGTAGTACAGTGAGTTCTGGCTAAAGTCAACAAAGTGTGGGCGTCCATATATATATATAGTTTAGCATATGAATGGAGGTTTGCTTCTACTGCTTTCAACTGAGAAATTTGACTGCATACACATGTTGTGAAGAAAAACTACAAACAGTCTAGCTATCATCAAAGCAAAACACCAACTGGAGCCTAATGCAGTGTTTGAATGTTGAAGCCTTCTCAAAATAAATGGGTTTGGAGTTGATTGAATGTGCTACTTTATTTTTAGACCAGTGTTTAAAAAGAGCCCTGCTACAAAACTGTAAGAAGCTGAGCAGGTATCCAGAGTTGTGGGATGCATCAGAAAGGTGGTGGTGGGGAATAATTTCTTCTTAATGTGAAGAATTGGTATCTTATTAGGCAGATCTTCTTCCTTGTTCTCCAGCGTTCTTGAACTGTTTACCTTTTCAGAGGCTGCCCCTAATCTGAGCTGGTAATGGGGATGATCTAATACCAAAAGCGGCTAAGAGCTACAGTTCTGCTGTTGATGTTTTAAGTTCATCATTAGGACTATAAAGAGCAACACCTGAAGTCTCCAAAGAGAAAGGACTACTATTCCTCCCTTCTAGAGAAGATTGTCCATTCTGTTTGTCATATTTTGAGAATCCCTGATACTAAAGATGTAACAATAAACCTCCTGCTGTTGCATACTATCCAAGTCCACAATGAATCTGGGAGGGAGAAGATTTACAGTGGGTAACATGAACATTTGAAGCTTTGGGAAACAGAAGTTAATGTTATAAGAAAATGTTAGTAAAATGCAGGGATAAAAGTCTGTAGAACCTGGTTTGATATTTCCGATGTTTTGCTGTTATCATGGGATCCCAGTTTCTGCCCATGTATTGGTGCATAGGAAAATGTGGTGTCTTCTCAGTATGAAAAAATAATTACCTTGATGTTAAAATAGAGGTGCTGCTAGGCAAGACTCCTGCCTGGTTGCAGAAAATGCAGGGAATTGAGAAAGTCCTGCAGCAGACTAGGATAGTAAATAATTATGGGAAAATGTTTCCTATATGTCCAGTGTACCCTTGAGCATAACTTAGGTGCCATGCAAGCCACAAGATGCCACAGAAGTACCTTCTAGTGAAGGAAGTTATTCACTTGAAGTGTGAGACTTGCCCATTTGTAATCCAGTTCTTGGGTTCAGAAGTCCAAGCACAAAATGACCATTCAAATCTGAGGGTGCTTCAACAAACAAATTTTGTTTTGTCACAGATTCATATCTTAGGATGCAGGTAGGGTAAGAAGGCTAGGAGGTCCTTTCCAGTTATGTCCTAGATTGACAGCAGTGATATTACCATGAACTGGGTTTTTATTAGGGTATTCTTTCAACATTGTTACAGGGTGGTTTTTTTCTTTGGGAAGTTGGGGGGAGGAGGTTTCCCTCCAGCAGTTGCTACCAGATGGCAAGTACTGCTTGCAATGCTGGGCTAGGTTGACCTCTGCTCTATTTCAAGGTGACTGTTATTCTTAGGGTATTCAGAGGTGTGGCAGATTGCTACTTTCAAATGCATCCAAAAATGAGTGAATGTCTTGAGGAAAAATAAATACTGTTTTCAGGCTTTCTGTTTTTACTTTAAGTATAGTTCTTACTACTTAATCAGCATTAAGGTTTTTGTCTGTGTCCTTACAACATACTCATTTGAGCATCTTCAGGAAAGACTGATCTGTTCACTAAACTCCTTTTTGAGTCTGGGAGTGTAATGACCTATTTTGTGTTGTGTTAGGGTTGTTGGTGGGTCACATGTAGAACTCTTCTTTTTACAACCCTGTCTGTATTTAAACCAAACTGTTTCTGCGTTTCATTTAACAAAGAGATAGTCTTGTCACTTCTGTCCTAATGCAAAAAATTCCACTGGGGACGGTACATTGCTTGAATGTCAGGACTGCTTTGAACTTATCTCGGCCAAGCAGTTGAGTTTGGGATCTAGAGGTTATTTATCTTGCAACCAAGGATTTACTGAAAGAAAGGTCAAACTGCCTTCTAATAGAAATATCAAAATGGATTAAGAAGCTGACTAGAAAGAGAATATGGAAGGAAATACAAGATGAATTTAAAGGTTGTTTTTACCATGTGGAAGACCACAGGTATTCCTGTGATGAGGCTTTTTATATGAAATGGTTTGATACATTGCCTGTATTAGAAATTCAGCATCTTAACTTGTGTGGACTGATCCTGCCTTTCTTCTTTTACTTCCTGTGTACTTCTGTATATGATGATAACATATACCCATAATTAATCCAATGAAGTGCTTTAAAATCTATGGAATGAAGGAAAACTGTGTTCAAGCAGATGCAGAAAAGCAGGCAAGATCCAGTTTGTTTGCTGCTTTACCAAAACCAAACCCCAATGAATAAATGAATTTAAAATAACATGCAGATTTCTGCACAAAACATACTTATATTCTTACACAAAAAATATTTCAAACTTGTAAATCTTTTTTGAAGTTTAGCAATGTAAATAAGTTCTGAGATTGCTTTTGTCATAAAATACAGTATATTGTGATAATTTGTTATGCCTTTCTGTTACAGATTAACTAAACTCCAGATATTGGAACTTAGAGAAAACCAGTTAAAAATATTGCCAAAGTAAGTATGTATGAAATTTATTTAAAATACTTTGGAGGGTTTTTTCTGTAGTTATACTAACAATGTAGTGCATATCGAAAAGTAGATCACACCTTAAAATGTGTAGCTAAGTAACTGGACTAAGTTCTCACAAGGAACTTTCCCTTCATACTGCTGAAATTATCTCTCTTCAGACTCACTGGTCTTCCTATTCAGAGATTTGCCTATTCAGAGATTTTTGAATTTTTTCTGTCCCTCTCCAGCTTTGGATTTCTGATCTGCCTGTCAAGCTTTTAAGTCAGCATGTGGGTACTTCAGGATGATCGTTCTGAGGTGTCTGATGCTTTTTGCACACAGCATTGTATTGGTGCCCAGATGCCTGTCTGGGTACTGTTCTGATGGCTGAGTGCCTGAAACTTAGGCATTATCTCTAAATCAAATGTGGAGTTTGAGATGCTTGCTCAGAATGACTGAGGGAATGTGATTCACGTGATGTGAACTATTTTTTTTCTGTTTAACATATTTCACTGCTGAAGAAAGTAAAAAATCCTTACTGTGTTGCACAGTCTGTTATGCAGTATGTATTCTATAATGCAACAGGCTTGTTTAACATAATGGAAGCATATTAGTCAGCTGTGTTTTCTGTAATTGTAAAATAGTTATGGAAATTGTTATAGCATTTGTTTTAACAGTAAACACAATTGTACTTATCTCTTAAAATCTAGCACCTTTCTAAGCCCTGCCTTGCAACTCTCACTCACTTCATCAAACAAACCCAGGTTGACGGTGTTGCAGTTCCTGCTGTTTCTATGAGCTAGAGCAATGCTCTGAATTTTCTGACTTGGACCCTGGAGGTCTAAGTGGGTTAACAGAGGTATAAAAGGTCAATGGAGAGAGAAACAGAGATCCCAAAGATGGGATGCGAATAACTAGCTGTAGAGTCCTGAATATGTTGTGGTGTGCAATGAAAGGGGTCCTCCTCTGGCAACAGACACTGGTAAAGAGGGGTACTGGTTTCAGATGTTTTGGTGAAGAGGAGGCGCTAACAATTGAATATTCATTTTGTCCAGCTCATATGCTAGCAGAGACTTGCATGCAGTAGGCTGAAGTGCGAGTTGCCAGCCCTTTAAGTACAACAGCCAGCTTTTCTAGTGACTCTAGCTAACTATGTGCCTAAGACATGAACAAGGGGTATGTTCCATTGGAATTCCCTTTTTATGTGCCTAGATACCATACTGTGGTGTATAAAAATGCCAAAACTTGCATCTGGAATGAAATGTATAGCATCAGAAAGCGTGAATTTAAGTCTTCCAAGTTTGAAACATTCTACTCATTCATGTGATATAAATGCTCTCTATCCTTCTTTGCTCTTTCTGCTATTGCTAATTTTCAGTAGAAAAAATTAGAGGACATGTAATTTGGGGTAGTACCTCTGTAAATTAAGTTACTCCCAACTGAGGAACAGTAGCTATAATTAAAACTTGTAGCTAATACAGATTTTCTGACCTTAATTGCCATAATTAACACTAATAGCATGAATTATATGCGATATTTTAAAAGAGTAGTTTATGGAGGTCTCTTGTAGTGATAAAAGACACTTAAACAAATGCTGTAATGTATTTAAGCCAAACACTTCTGTTGAAGTTGCTGGGAATTTTTTTTGTTGACTTCAGTGTTTTCAGGATTTCATCCTTGCTGAAAAACTAAACAGCAGCTGTCATGATGATGTCCTCTGCAGCACCTCCATAACGATCTACATACAGTACATGCTGAGCTGCCACCTTTATTATTCTCTTGTGGTACTCTTGTGGTTCAATTAGGGGAGATTAAAGCTTTTGAGACTACTTTATTAATTTAATCACATTAATATGCATTTTGCTACAGTGAGGCACTGGAAAAATATATTGTTTATGTATGATGTTTTTCGCTCCAGTGTACTTGCATACATCCATAGTATGCAAGAGGTGAATCTGCCTTTCAGGATAATACAACCGTGCAGCAGTTGACCTGGCCAACAAAGGCATCTGTGGCCTGCCTTTAACTATTATGTCAGAACAGAAGCCGATGGGAAATTTGAACTTACACAGTTTCCCAAACCTGAGTATGTGTTTTAAAAGGAACATGATTTACAGCTTTAAACAGTGTAGAAAAATCCAAAGATGTTTGGGTTTTTTTTTGAAGCTAATAAGATGTAGCTGTACGTGCTAATATTTTTGCTATAGAATACAAATATTTTCCCTTTCATTCTCTCCTTTTTAATATTTTCATACTTATAGCTGCTACTTTTTGTATTTGTAATGAGAGATGTATTTGGATAAACTTCTACAAAATCAGCTAGCCCTCTTGCTGAATTAAACATGCACATAATTTTTAACACTAAAGCATAAAGCACTTGAAAGACTGTTAATCAAAATGGGTAATTAATGCCAACACTCTAAATCAACCTTGCTTTGTGCCAAATGCATCATTTTGCTTGGAGCTTATCCACAGCCAGAGACTGCAAAACTGGCAGTATTATAATGCAAACCAGCTCAATAAAAATATTTCTACTGAAAGGAAAGCAAAAATATGCAGAGACTATTTTAGAGGCATTTATCTGATAGGTAGCTGAAAGCTGGGAAAATGGTCTAATGCAAATATAAAAAGTTTTCTCTTTGATTTTTTTATTTTAAAGCTTCTGTCTGTTGTCCAATTCTCAATAGAGTAACCTTTTTAGAAAAGAGCAAGTTATTTGAAGGTGTAATTACGATGATTCAGGGCCCTATCTTGCCTGTCACTCACACCTCTTGAATTGTATGCTACTTGAAGTAAGAAGTATTGTTACTCTTAGTGAAGTTGACTATTTACAACATCGGAATCTGAGGCATAATTTAGATTACCTGTTCTGTTAGTGTTGGATTGATTTGACAGCAAGTTCAATAATATGAATTATGAAACAGATTTTTCAGTTTATGAAAGGGATTACATAATTCTGTGGCAGAGATAGAAATAGGTGTAACTCAGTGATCTAGTAAATTTTTGTTTCCAGTCCTGTATTACTCTTCCTTTAGCATTGAATTTTCCTGTTACTTTAACATTTTCAGTGTATGAGAAGCTTTGTTTGCATTTTGTCTGAAAGTATAGTTGCTCTATAAACAACAGGGAAAAACAGAGAGATATTAGTTTTAGGAAACATTGTCATAACATAGCTGAAAGTGCTATAAATTAGGCAGGCAGTGGGGAAGGGGAAGAAAATAACTGAGGCCCTGGTCTTGCAAACACATTGTGTGTGTGTTACAGTTGAGTGGCTATGTTTGCTAGATTAGAGACATTTTGGCAAAAAAAAAAAAAGGCATAAAATCAGTAAAGTTGCTTTGTTATACTGTGTCATGGTTTAAGCCCAGCCAGCAACTAAGCACCACACAACCGCTTGCTCACTCCTCCCCACTCAGTGGGATGGGGGAGAGAACTGGAAAAAAACCAAACAAACCAACCTCGTGGGTTGAGATAAAGACAGTTTAATAGGACAGAAAGGAATGAAAAACAATGATAATAATGATAATAATATGACAATAGTAATACTAAAAGAATTAGACTATACCAAGCAAGTGATGCACAATGCAATTGCTCACCACTCGCCGACCGATGCCCAGTTAGTTCCCGAGCAGCAATCTGCCCCTCCCAGCCAACTCCCCCCAGTTTATATACTGGGCATGATGCCATATGGTATGGAATATTCCTTTGGCCAGTTTGGGTCAGCTGTCCTGGCTGTGTCCCCTCCCAACTCCTTGTGCCCCTCCAGCCTTCTTGCTGGCTGGGCATGAGAAGCTGAAAAATCCTTGACTTAGGATAAACACTACTTAACACACTGATGTTTTTAGTTGTTGCTATCAACATTATTTTCCTACTAAATCCAAAACACAGCACTATACCAGCTACTAGGAAGAAAATTAACTCTGTCCTAGCCGAAACCAGGACAGTATCCACCCCTTATTCTATACCATCTACATCATGTCCAGGTCCCGCGCTTCCCGATACATTTTAAAATAATCACCACCACTTTTCCTGTCTTTTGATACATATACACACAGATATCATTCCCTTAATGTATAAGCCTTTAAAATGTCCATTTAAAATGTCCCTTTAAAATGTCTGTTGAGTTCATTCAGTCCATGACTTTGGGCTCCATCTATCATAACAGTCTGTCTGGGCAGGAGGGATGGTGCAAAGTCCGCTCAGTCGGCAGAGCAGGATCGGGCTTTGGTGTGGTACAGCGGGCAGATGACATTGGGCACAGCAGGAGGATGGTGTGTGGTGTTGGATTGTTGCATGCTGAAGTCAGTCCTGGTTCCATCACTACTGCACTTCACTCAGTTTTATCAAAGTTCATTCTTCATTAATTTGGGTGATTCTTACTGTAATACCATTAATATAGCATATAACAACTATAGTAATGATGACATACAGTGGCACGGTTATATAGCAATTAACATCATACAATTTAATCTATTGGCTGTTCTCACCTAAAATCAAATCCCCTTGAGGCACACATCGGACTTCCCCATCCTTCCGCATCACCCACCAAGTGCACCCAGGCCCTTGAGCAAAAGCAATCCCACGAATGGGTTTGCCTTTGCCTGAGGCAGGAGTAACCCAGACTGTCTTCCCTAGCATATTTTTTATGTGCACTACAGGGACTTTATCCCCTTCTACAGCATGTAAAAGTTCTGATTGGGCAGGGCCAGCCCGATTGGCAGATCCTCTAGTGTTGACTAACCAGGTGGCCTTTGCTAGATGTGTATCCCAATGTTTAAAGGTCCCACCACCCATTGCTCTCAATGTAGTCTTTAACAGTCCATTGTATCGCTCGATTTTCCCGGAGGCTGGTGCATGATAGGGGATGTGATACACCCACTCAATGCCGTGCTCTTTGGCCCAGGTGTCTATGAGATTGTTCCGGAAATGAGTCCCGTTGTCTGACTCAATTCTTCCTGGGGTACCGTGTCGCCATGAGATTTGCTTCTCAAGGCCCAGGATAGTGTTCCGGGCGGTGGCATGGGGCACGGGATATGTTTCCAGCCAGCCAGTTGTTGCTTCCACCATTGTAAGCACATGGCGCTTGCCTTGGCGGGTTTGTGGGAGTGTGATATAGTCAATCTGCCAGGCCTCCCCATATTTGTATTTCAGCCATCGTCCCCCATACCAAAGAGGCTTTAACTGCTTGGCTTGCTTAATTGCAGCGCATGTTTCACATTCATGGATGACCTGTGCGATAGTGTCCATGGTCAGGTCCACCCCTCGATCACAAGCCCATCTATATGTTGCATCTCTTCCCTGATGGCCGGAGGTGTCATGGGCCCACCAAGCCATAAATAATTCACCCTTATGCTGCCAATCCAGATCTACCTGAGCCACTTCAATCCTAGCAGCCTTGTCTACCTGTTGATTGTTTTCATGTTCTTCAGTGGCCCGGCTCTTGGGTACATGGGCATCTACATGACGTACTTTCACAACCAGGTTCTCTAGCCGGGCAGCAATATCTTGCCACAATGGGGCAGCCCAGATGGGTTTACCCCTGCGTTGCCAGTTACTCCGCTTCCATTGCTGCAACCACCCCCACAGAGCATTTGCCACCATCCATGAGTCAGTAGAGAGATAAAGTATTGGCCATTTTTCTCGTTCAGCAATGCCTAAAGCCAGCTGGATGGCTTTCACCTCTGCAAACTGACTCGATTCACCTTCTCCTTCTGCAGTTTCTGCAACTTGTCGTATAGGACTCCATACAGCTGCCTTCCACCTCCGATGCTTTCCTACAATGCGACAGGACCCATCAGTGAACAGGGCATATTGCCTCTCATTTTCTGGCAGTTTATTATACAGTGGGGCCTCTTCAGCACGCGTCACCTCCTCCTCTGGCGATATTCCAAAATCTTTGCCTTCTGGCCAGTCCGTGATCACTTCCAGAATTCCTGGGCGACTGGGGTTTCCTATTCGACTTTGTTGTGTGATCAGTGCAACCTACTTACTCCATGTAGCATCAGTTGCATGATGTGTAGAAGGGACCTTCCCTTTGAACATCCAGCCCAGCACCGGCAGTCGGGGTGCCAACAGGAGCTGTGTTTCAGTACCAACCACTTCTGAAGCAGCTCGAACTCCTTCATATGCTGCTAATATCTCCTTTTCAGTTGGAGTATAGCAGGCCTCAGATCCTCGATATCCCCGACTCCAAAACCCTAGAGGTCGACCTCGGGTCTCCCCGGGTGCTTTCTGCCAGAGACTCCAGGTAGGGCCATTCTCCCTGGCTGCAATGCAGAGCACATTTTTAACATCTGGTCCTGCCCGGACTGGCCCAAGGGCTACTGCATGAACTATCTCCCGTTTAATCTGTTCAAAGGCTTGTTGTTGTTCAGGGCCCCATTTAAAATCGTTCTTCTTCCGGGTCACTTGATAGAGAGGGCTTACAATCAGACTGTAATTTGGAATATGCATTCTCCAAAAACCCACAACCCCTAAGAAAGCTTGCGTTTCCTGTTTACTAGTTGGTGGAGACATAGCTGCTATTTTGTTGATCATCACATCCATTGGGATATGATGATGTCCATCTTGCCATTTTATTCCTAAAAACTGGATCTCCTGTGCAGGTCCCTTCACCTTACTCTGTTTTATGGCAAAACCGGCCTTCAGAAGAATTTGGATTATTTTCTCCCCTTTCTCAAAAACTTCTTCTGCTGTGTTGCCCCATATGATGATGTCATCAATGTATTGCAGGTGTTCTGGAGCTTCACCTTTTTCCAGTGCAGTCTGGATCAGTCCATGGCAAATGGTGGGGCTGTGTTTCCACCCCTGGGGCAGTCGATTCCAGGTGTACTGGACGCCCCTCCAAGTGAAAGCAAACTGTGGCCGGCACTCTGCTGCCAAAGGGATTGAGAAAAATGCATTAGCAATATCACTTGTGGCGTACCACTTGGCTGCCTTTGACTCCAGTTCATATTGAAGTTCTAGCATGTCTGGCATGGCAGCACTCAGCGGTGGTGTGACTTCATTCAGGCCACGATAGTCCACTGTTAGTCTCCATTCTCCATTAGACTTTCGCACTGGCCAAATGGGGCTGTTAAAGGGTGAGCGAGTCCTGCTGATCACTCCTTGGCTCTCCAGTCGACGAATCAGCGTATGGATGGGAATCAGGGAGTCTCGGTTGGTGCGATATTGCCACCGGTGCACCCTTGTGGTAGCGATTGGCACCTGTTGTTCTTCGACCCTCAGCAACCCCACAACCGAAGGGTCCTCAGAGAGTCCGGGCAAGGTGGACAACTGTTCAATTCCCTCTGTCTCCAAGGCAGCTATACCAAAGGCCCACCGGTACCCCTTTGGGTCCTTGAAATACCCTCTCCTGAGATAGTCTATGCCAAGGATGCATGGGGCCTCTGGGCCAGTCACAATGGGGTGTTTCTGCCACTCATTCCCAGTTAGGCTCACTTCAGCCTCCAATACAGCTAGCTGTTGGGATCCCCCTGTCACCCCAGAAATACAGATGGGTTCTGCCCCTATATAACTTGATGGCATTAGGGTACACTGTGCACCGGTGTCCACTAGAGCCTTACACTTTTGTGGGTCTGATGTGCCAGGCCATCGAATCCACACAGTCCAGTAAACCCGGTTGTCCCTTTCCTCCGCCTGGCTGGAGGCAGGGCCCCTCTAATCCTGGTCAGAGTATTTGTTACTCCTTGTAAAAATGACTTAGAGGTCCCTTCAAGAGGGTCAGAAGCCCTTCTACTCTGTCTGGGGAATTGCTTGCTGGAAACCGGAGCGGCATCTTTCCTGGAAGAACCCTCATTTGTGGTTGTTTTTCCTTTCAATTCACGTACCTGTGCATCTAGGACCGAGGTAGGTTTTCCATCCCACTTCCTCATGTCCTTTCCGTGGTCACGCAGGTAAAAGCACAGGGTACCCCATGGTGTGCACCTTCTATATTCTCTCTCTTGATCAGAGGAATGCTCACTCCTAATAGCTGAGATATTGGTCTGTACAGGTGGGGAGAAGAACTTTTCGATCAGTTCTTCGGACTTTTCGGACAGTTTTTCCACAGCCGAGACACAGGCTCGTAGGGAGGAAGAGAGATTTTCTTCGTATTGCCGGAGTTGGCGAGCCATTTCATCCACTGTCGGTGCCTCTTTGTCTTTCCAAGTTAGTACTGCCAATGGGTTGGCATACGATGATGGTGCGCTCCGTACAAATTTCCGCCATGTGGGTCATGTGCATTGAACTTCGTCTGGATCTCTGGGTAATTGTGCATTGTCTGGGTCATAATAAATCATCTCTAGCATGGTTAATTCCCTCAGGTACTGGATACCTCTTTCCATGGTGGTCCACTTGCCTGGTTGACATATAACATCTTCCTTGAAGGGATACCTTTCCTTCACACTTGACAGGAGTCGCCTCCAGAGGCTGAGGGCTTGTGTCCCTTTTCCAATCGCCTTATCAATGCCACCTTCCCTAGCAAGTGATCCCAGCTGCTTGGCTTCCTTACCCTCTAATTCCAGGCTACTAGCCCCATTGTCCCAGCATCGGAGCAGCCAGGTGATAATGTGCTCACCTGGACAATTGCTGAAATCATTTCGCATATCCCACAGCTCACTCAGGGATAGAGATCGGGTGATTACTTCTAGTTCTGCCTCTTCCTCCTGTTCTCGTGATGACCCTGGTTCATCTTCATCCTTTGCTAAACGAACTGATTTTTTTGTATATTTCTTCTTCTGTATAGGGGCGACTGATACCGGCACAGGTTGGTTCTCTGGTTCAGCCGCAGCGCCTGTCGCAGGGGTTTGGGTAGCTGCAGTGCCTGTTGCAGGGGTTGGAGTAGCCGCAGTATCTGTTGGTCTGTTTTCCCTCCCTTCCCCCTGAGGGTGCTGCACAGTATCGAGCAGTGTTTGGTAGATCCTGGCCAGGGCCCAGCACAGTGCGATAAGTTGTGCCTCTTTGGAATCGCCACAGCATTTTCCTTTCAGATATTCTGTCACTTCATCAGGGTCCTGTAGTTGTTCGGGAGTGAAGTTCCAAACCATTGGAGGTGAGAAGTTCTCTAGATACCTGCCCATTTTCTCCCACATGCCATGCCACCCATGGCTATTAAGCCTCGGGGCAGATTTCCGAAAGGTATTCTTAAACAGTTGTTTAACCTTAAACAAGACCTGGAACACATTCAGGAGACATAGCAATAGGAACGTGCTGGTTTGAACATCCCAAGGATATTCAAAATTCTCAAGAGCTACTGTAATGTGCCTGGAGGAGAAGGGGAAGCTGAAGAAATGTGTCTCCCCCGTGGCTTGACTCTCCGATGAGAAAAGGTACAAGGTGTAATTATTAATAGTTTCTGATAGATGGCTCCCGAAGTACGGAGGTGACGGCAATGCTGAGTACAAATACCAGATTAGTTTCACGACCAGCAATTCTATCGTATCATAAGCCAGTGTTACAAAGTAGAACACCATGATAACTCTGGCCCAGTTCCCACGGGTGATAAACAGCACAACAGGGAGCATATACTGCAAGTAAGGTCTTACATAACGCACCTTTAAGAACAAGTGCACCAACTTTGAGAGCAAATACATCAACATTGTGACCAGCGACTATTGAACTAATATAATGAATGTTTATAACAAATTTGTTCTAACACATTCCAGTCAGATTTGTCGTTATCTCAACCCGTACTGCCCCACGTTGGGCGCCAAAAAGGACTGTCGTGGTTTAACCCCAGCCGGCAGCTAAGCACCACACAGCTGCTCGCTCACTCCCCCCACCCAGTGGGATGGGGGAGAGAATCGAAAAAAAACCCCAAACCTTGTGGGTTGAGATAAAGACAGTTTAATAGGACAGAAAGGAATGAAAAACAATGATAATAATAATATGATTTGTCATATTGTACCATATATATACCATAGTATATCACTTTATATACTGGGCATGAGGTCATATGGTATGGAATATTCCTTTGGCCAGTTTGGGTCAGCTGTCCTGGCTGTGTCCCCTCCCAGCTTCTTGTGCCCCTCCAGCCTTCTTGGTGGCTGGGCATGAGAAGCTGAAAAACCCTTGACTTAGGATAAACACTACTTAGCAACAACTGAAAACATCAGTGTGTTACCAACATTCTTTTCCTACTTGTCCTGGTTTCGGCTGGGACAGAGTTAACTCTCTTCTTAGTAGCTGGTACAGTGCTGGGTTTTGGATTTAGTGTGAGAATAATGTTAGCTTTGTAAACGGTTTGGCCTCAGAGTTGAATGGTGTACAGGAGGAAGCAGGGGGAGGGGAGGGGGGGAGGGGGAAATCACTCAGACCTTGGAGTTGATTGGTTTGGGTGTGGTGGGTTGACCCTGGCTGGATGCCAGGTGCCCACCAAAGCCGCTCTATCACTCCCCCTCCTCAAATGGACAGGGGAGATTGATAAAAAAAAATTTTTTTTTTGTCTTTTTACCAAACCATTAAAATAAAAAGAGAAGAGTTCATGTTGAACTGAAAGAAAAAAATCCTTTTATCTCAAACTGCAGTAAAAAGCCCCAGCCGACTTTTTTTCAACTCATCCTCATCAAAATTCACTTAAATCAGATTGAACTTTTAAAATTTTGATGTTACCTGGTTTTTTTTTCATTTTTAAAATTTTAATTTATTTTTAAGCTGAAAATTCAGTTCAAATAAAAATCAAGGCACTGTCTAAAAACTGTTGAAATGAAAGGACTATAAAAATGTTAAAATAAGGCTTTTTTTTTCCAAATAATCATTTATCTGTATTGAAACTAATTTGTCGAATTCAATCCCACATAGCTGTGATCTCCCTTAATCTGCTTTTTGAGGCTCAAATTTAGATTGTCAGTGGAGTTTTGGACTGCTCTTTCTAGTAGCCCACAGTCTAGCTAGCATAGCTTGAAAACAGAATAAATGGAAAACCTTTTTAAATTAAAGCTATCAGTTAAAATAGATTATGGTGTTGCCCACAGAGTTTTGAAAGCTGCAGAATGATATGCTAGATCCTTTAAGTGAGTCTTCAGCTGTGCTTCAGGGAGACACATTGGGGCAAATTTATTCACAGGATATGGCACCAAAATTGGTATTGGCAGTTTCATAAAGCTTTGAGAAATTCAGCTTATGCAGTATTTCAGAGGGACTTAAATAATTTATGTTAGAATTTGGAAAACGAATTTTAGCAGTTGACTTATTGTTCATCCTGTTTATGATCTTCGAGAAATGAGGGAAAGTTTCTCGGATTCTTCTGGAGGTAGCCTTCTCATGGTTTTTTGGTTTTTTTTGTTTTTTCTTTTTCTTCTTTGAGACAGTGGGAATGTGAGTTAAAGGCTTTCCCCTAAAGCCTGTGTATACTGTGTGTGCAGTGCAATAAAAATGGCTTCTGCTTTTGTCTTGATCACATCTTATTTATGCTAAATTCCTAGTTTGTCCCTAGCATGATTACTATAACGTAATGAAAATCAAGTCTATAGACAGATGTTGAGTGTAATCCGTTTTGGAGATTATTTCATGAATAATATTAATAATCACTTAAACTTACTTTCAGTAATTAAGGCATTTTTCAGTAGAATGTAATTTTTGAACTGTGTATTTAGAATAACTGTAATACTTAGTGTAAAGTCTTTGAAGAACTGGAACTTTGAATATCTGCATAGAGCATCTTGTGCTCATGCAGATGTTTTTTAAAGATACTAGTGTTCATACTTATATTCTGATAATACAAAAGACTCTTCCAGTTAGCTCTTATTTAGTTTTTCCAGAATTTTACAGTATGTACACACTTATGGTTTATATTTGAAAGTTTTTGATATATTAATTGTTCTACTGAAAGCTGTTATTAAATAGATACAGAACATAATGTCATATGAGGGATTCACAGCCCCTTTGAAAATATTTTTAGGTAGTACTGTTGTTGACTGATCATGTAGACAACCATGTGCAGTGGTAGATATTCTCTATGGGGTCCCCAAAGTAAACTTAAATGGAGGAAAAATTTTGCCAAAACACAGCTTGAAAGAATGGATTTTACTTTCAGTCATTGATTTAATCTTTGCCTTAAGTTGGATTGAAGAGTATTGATGCATCATGAAATCCAATTTAGTAATCTGATTTGTTGTAGGACTAGAGGAATAATTAGGATTCCAGACCATATCATATGGAAGCAACTTTGTCAGCAGCCTGGAGAGGGAGAAAGGTGTTCGTGATTACTGTGATTCAACAGTGGTCTTTTCTGTTTTATCTAATCATTAGGCAGTAGTCTTTCTTTGGGAGGAAAACATGTAGTTAACCAGCCTGTGGCTACTGAGAAAGCTGATTATGACTGGAAGTGAAAAGCATTCAAAGGACTGTAGGTGAAAGGCACTCAAAAGAAGAGTAACTTCAGAGTTACTCTTTATCATAAGGATGACTCTAGTGGTCTTTAGGTTTTTTTGTAAACTAATCTGTAGATGAGTTGCAGTATACTCTTTGTGTGACAATCACAGTCAGCATGATCATTAATGTGTGCCTAGTTGAACAGTGTGTGAAAATTTGACCTTATTTAGATATCAGTCCAGTAACAGAACAGCATCACTACTTAATACTGATTAAAATAATATATTTGTATGAATACAGGAAGATTGGATGTAACTGGTATTTTCTTAAATCTAATTCCTTATTTATCTCCTTCCTGTGCAGAACCATGTCCAGACTGACTCAGCTGGAGAGACTGGACTTAGGAAGTAATGAATTCACAGAAGTGGTGAGTTTTGCCTAAGTAACAGGGCTTTGTATCTTTTATAAATCTCTTTATCCTTTAATCTATTTTTAATCAATATGAAAATGTAAAAATCAGCTTTAAGAGTTTTGCTACTGAGCAAATATTATGTAGACCTTATACTACTTTATAGAGCCTGTTATAAAAATTATGTGCATATTCTTATGAATATGAGTATGTGTTCTTCCTCAATTTGAAAATAAAACACTGTGGTATAGTGTGGCTACATTACTGGTAAAAAGTTAATGGTAATATGTGTTTGAATTATAAACATAATCATTTGACTTATAATAAATTCTAAACACTTATTGGTTATTATGTATTTAACATTGCAAGTTCTGTATAAGCTGTGCATAACATACTTTTATTAGTATGTACAAACTATTTAGATCCGAAGGAAACTATATTAATTATAAGTTTGACTGTTATTCAAAATAGTATTTACAGTTGAGGTGCTCGGATTTTTCCTTCAACATGGATCAGCTTGTTTCCTGTTTATGATGTCAGACAAATACATCTTCCATTTACAATCACTTAACATCCTTCTGCTTCTACAAGTACTTTCCTGTATAAAGGAATTGAAATAGAAGTATAGTGGAACATACTGACCTGCTATATAACAAAGTCAAGCCTCTGTGTGCCATCAGTAGGGTACTTCATTAGCCACAGATCATGCAGAGCTGAACACTTGCCTAGCTGTATGGTTTGGCAGATAGGGAAGTGTATTTAAGGAATTGTTCTTTAGTATTACACTTCTAGCCATTACTGTTACTGCCGTTACAGTTACTGCCATATTCTCATTACACTGTAGATATTCATGTGGGAGCCTTAAACTAACATGCTCAGGCCCACATTAAGCCATAACAGCCAGGAACTAAGTATAGGCTGTAAAATTACCTGTTTGGGTATATTTTTGGCAGATTGCTTCATCTCTACCAGACTTTTATATAGAAGAGTCAACTACTGGTAACTTATTTCATTAAGATCTTTTGGTAAAAGCACAGAAAGGTTTGAAACTGCTTTTTGGGTAAAGATATGTCTAAAAGGTAGTCTTCAGTTAAGATTTTTCTCTTGGAAAATTAATTATTGGGAGCCAGGACTGCAATTTATGCAGGAATACTGTATACTTACAATATAACAAAATTGAGTTCTGCGTTTAACTGAACTTGGTTGTAGTTGTTAAGGTGCAGTAGCACCTGTTTTGTATTACTTTCTCAGGAGGGAAGTTTAAATAGGAAAGCATATGCAACATAGATGTTTACCAAGACATGGTCTTTCCCTGATACATAAGATACTTCTAACATTAAGTTGTAGTGGGAGCATATCCTGCGCTTCACTCTATGGATATAGAGTGGTTTGCTTGTATCAGGCAGATGCACCCTTTGCTGCTAGAAAATTAAAATTTGTTTCCCATTTCCCAAAAACCACAAAAACTTTGTGGTTTTTGAAAAACAGCTCTTCTGAGTTGATGGAATTTAAGGGTTTTTAGACCTCCGTGAGAGGGGGAATTATACACATAATATTTATTTATTGTGTGCTCCAGTTTGTTGCGGATGGAGTCATGCACTTCACTCGCAAGAGAGAAGCAACAATATATTTTATTGATATAACAAAGTGAGTTAACAAAGTTCAATGGTAAATGCGACAGTGGTTTAACAAGATTCGATGGCAAGGTACACTTGAGTATTTACTGCATAGAGGACAGGGTCAGACAAAATTGTCAGGGAGACCCTCCCATTGAGTCACGAGGTTCAGAAAGGACCACCTTGTGTTCTAAACTCCTCAGAGGAGAGTCTAGGTGCAGCTGGATCCAGACTTAGTCCCAGACTTGGTCAACGGTTTATGTCTAAAGGATTATATGTGCACAATCAATCCTTTATATCACTTAGCTAAGATTTCAAAGTTCCAGCGCTCTTATTCCCAATTCACTTACTGAGTATCTGACGTGATAAGGATTCTCTCAACCTTGAGGAATAACCTTGAGAGGCATCCCTACTCAAGGGGAGATCCTGGCGTGCAGCCCACTGCCATGCAAGAGAGCTCAATGGGCCCTGGGCTGTCCACTATTTATGGAGTAAGATGATTGACTCATAGGCATATTTGCATACCAGCTGTATTTCGGTTGGTGCATGCTCAACTAGCCCTTGGCTATTGTGTTGTTATCTGTCTCCCCCGAATCCACTTTGAGACGGATGCAGCCATCACAACCAGACACATCCATTACGACTGCCACTGGTGGTTATCACTTGAGCAGGGTTATAGGAAATACAGGTCGGGGGGGGGGGGAGGGGCAGGGGGCACACTGTCACACAGTTGAAAATTAATACTTTCTGTATAAAAAAATTAACACTTTCTGTAAGGATTATTTAGTGCTATAATCAAGTTCTTAAAAGATTTTTGTATATCTAGTATGTATTTACATTTTAAAAAGTTCATTATCTGGGTTTTATTTGATGACCCAATGAAACAGTGTATATAACAGCTATAAGACATCACTTAAAGTTGCAATAGATGAATCACTGAAGTTGTTTTTGCCTTTCACTATTTTTGTATGAAGGTTTTAAAAAAACTGTTTCCTTTACAGCCTGAAGTACTTGAACAACTGAGTGGGTTAAAGGAATTTTGGATGGATGGTAATAGACTAACACTTATTCCAGGGGTAAATCCTTTTACTGTGTTAAACATTTAGTATTTTAATTTACAGTGGTATTTGCTTTGTCAGCTATCATATATGTTAAAGTTGCTGTATAATTTTAATGTTACTTAAAGCCAAAAGGCTAAATGCTTGACTAGTCTACTTAGAAATTGTCACTGATCATGAGAGTTGGGTACACAGCTTTTCTTTCATTGACAGTTATAATCCTCTCATCTAAAAATTATGTTCCAATTTAGGAAAGGAGTAAAAATCCTACATCAAATACTGGATGAAATTTAGGGTTGACTGGTCCTTCCAAAAAGGAATTATTTTGTGTTAGACAGCAAGCAGGAATTTACGGGATAAATATGTTGTGTGAATTTTTACTGGTCATGGCTGTAAAACAAGCAATGACTGTAAAGAATTTTTTGCTGTGTATACACAGAGTATAGCCAGTTCCTGAGAAAATGTTCTGTTGACTAAAACCAGATTTTCCTGACATCTCTTAGAATTACATGAGGTCCAGGATGATCTATTATTGTAGCACTTGTGAACCTGTGTTTATGATCGAGTAAACTAATATTTGAAATTTGGGAAGCAGCTGGTCTGTTTTCAGACTTAAAATCACTAGCAGTCTTCTGATGTGAGGGTTTCTTGCCTGATCAGTAGTCTTCTCTACTGTCTTTCCTCACTTCAGCTAATTCTTCTTTGAAGAAGAGTTGAGTGGATGTATTAAACCTTTCTATTCTACAGTAAAAGTAAAACTGTATTTGTGAAAGTGACTGCATCTTCCCTGTGAAGATTTTAGTAGTATGCACAAATCTTTAAGCTTATTCTTGGTTCATATGAAAATGTAATACAAGCTTATATTTTGGCTTGTTTTTTCAGTTTAGTACAATTAGGGATTCATTGTTGTTGGTTTTGAGGTTAAGTAGGATGCAGTTTTACACAAAAGGCAAAAATAAGCATTAAAAGACTTTACTGGAGCCTTAATTATGTCCTTATGTTACACTGTGTACATTTCTGAAGTCTGTTCTAAAGCTTCAGTCACTTGATTCACGATAAATTCAACTATTTGATCAGTTACAGCAGACTGACTTTAGAGACACCTGCAGAATAACTGTGGTGTGTCTGTGTGTGTGGAAAAACATCAACTGTGTGTATCTGCACAAAATATTTCATTATAAAGTTTGGGTATTTTGCATAAAATTGTATTTCAGCACTATAAATAGGTTTTCTCTTTTCCTGTGGCATCACACTTGAGAGACAGTTTGTTGTCAAATCTGCTGGCTTTTTTTTTTTTTTTTTTGAACTTGCACTTCCTAGAATGCATTATTTTCTCTTGCTTTTAGTTCATAGGAACTTTGAAACAACTGACCTACTTGGATGTTTCTAAAAACAACATTGAAGTAGTTGAAGAAGGTATTTCAGGTTGTGAAAGCCTACAAGACCTACTGTTATCCAGTAATTCACTTCAGCAACTGCCAGAGTCTATTGGTTTGTATTTTCAGTTAATTCATGTTCTTAAAAGCTTATAGTTTAGACACAGAACACTTGAAAATAGACAAATGGCGTTAGATCTAAGTTTCAATTGATTTAAAGTTCCTGTTTTGGATAAAGCTGTAATGTGTAGCTGAATAATAACATTTATATTTGTTTTGGAGCATTCTTGACTTTATACAGTAGTTTGTAAATGGATGAGAAACTGTTGACTGTAACAGAGTAAAAAGATCCCCCCCCATGGCTGGCCCATGGTAAACTGGCAAACAAGTTCTGTAAGCTTGTCTGCTTATTTCCTTAGTAGATATATAGCACCATAGGCATGCCAGGGAATGCAGAAGATGTGGTTGCTTGCCCATAGGTTTTTTTCCCCCTTAATTTAAAATTAAAACTAAATTTAATGAACTCAAATGTCCTTTTTGATTTACTTGTTCATTTTACTACAGGTTCCCTGAAGAAAGTAACAACACTTAAAATTGATGAAAACCAATTAATTTATTTGCCAGACTCCATAGGAGGGTAGGTATTTCACCTGAATAAAAGGTTGCATTGCCTTTCTGCACACTTTTCTGTAACAGTGGCTCCTCTTTTGAATGTTTTTACACCTACTTGATTTAATTTTTTCTATATATTGACATCTTAAAATTGAAAGCAAGTGCTTTCATATCTTACTTCTAGTTCACAGCATATATGTTCTTTACATATTATTTAATATCAGAAGACCTATGTTCCTCACTCATTAATGCAGCCACCAATTTATAAAAGAAAAATTGAATGTGAAAGAAAACAAGATGTTTAAAAAGGCAGTCAGCTGTCTGAAAGTGGGTTTTTTTGGCAGTAACATAGCTGTGGTAAATATTGCAAATGATTGAACCAGTATCAAAAAGCTTGTAACAAGTTAATCTGAACACACACATTTATCTTTTTTATATTATAAGGAGAATTTTCACCTGTTAATCAGCAGGATTTTTTTAATGTATAATTTGGTGTTCAGCAATTTAAAACTCACAAATGACAGCAAAAATAATTGGTTCAGAATTAAGTGCTATACAAATGAAGGGTATTTGTTCCAATTTCTGTTCTCCTATTATGATTAATGTAGGTTATGTTTGTTTTCAGAATTTACAAAATACTTCGCTGCCAAAGTCTTAGGTTCGCTGTCTCTAACTTTTTAAATTCTTTTCTTGTTCAGAAACTGCACTCAACTCCTGTTTGGCTACGATCTGTCCCACTCTGAATGTTTTCAGTGCCTTGCACTAGCACGTTTTCATGTAGTATACAAACATTTGATGTTGCTGACCCCTCTGTTTTTACTGAAAGCTCTCTTATGAGGACAGTGTAAAGGAGACTTCAAAAAACAAAACCAAAAAGCAACCCACCAACCAACAAAAGCCCCAAAACCCAAACACAATTTAGGCAATTAGTAAAGGATTTCTCTTGGATTTGAATTCCCTTGTGGGTTTCAGAGTTTTATTTTGAATTTAATTTGAGATTTGTAATTGATAGTGGTATTAACTTCATTTAAGCTTAAAGTATTCAATTAACGTTGGATGAATTAACCTGTATAGAGGAATAATTTTTTTTTTTTTTTTTTTTCTTCTTCTCTCTTCAGGTTACTATCAATAGAAGAACTGGACTGTAGTTTCAATGAGATTGAAACGTTGCCTTCGTCTGTTGGGCAACTCTCTAACATAAGGACATTTGCTGCAGATCATAACTTTTTAACACAGCTGCCATCAGAGGTATGTATTTAGTTACAAAACTAAAATTTTTATGTATCTTAAACTATATAGTCTGTACAACTTTTGGATAAGTTAATAAATCTTGAGTAGATTTTCTGTGTGTATGTTTTTAAAGGCAGGTGTATACAAATATACAAACTTTCAAATAATGAAATTCTGAATTTTTTTTAAGCAAGAAGTAGAAATTTGTTGCTAGTGTATTGAAACTAAAAGAAGGTTTAATATGTAAGAATAAATCTAATTGTACTTTACAAGCAAAAATAGCTCTAATACTAATTGTTTTAAAACAGTAAAAATTTTTGTATTTAGAGTTGTGAAGATGAATTAATTCTTCGGGGTATTTTTTTCAGATTGGAAACTGGAAGCATTTAACAGTGTTGTTTCTGCATTCTAATAAGCTTGAATTTCTCCCTGAAGAAATGGGTGATATGCAGAAATTAAAAGTCATCAATCTGAGTGACAATAGGTTTGTGAATACATTAATTCAAATAGAAGTTGTGTAAAATGCAATAGCATTGCATATAGTGTATTGTAACTGATGTCTATCCCCCAAATGTAAGTAGAGGTATTGTTATGAATATATTATGCTATCTTTCCTTATCTCACCCACAGCTTAGAAGCTGAGATGCATGTATTTAATGTATTATTGTTGTATTCTGGATCTTGCAGTTCCATTGTATTAAGCTGTATTTATTTTAATGACTTAAGCACATGCATTGAAGCACAGCTTCAAAACATTGATGATTGTTAGCATGTATTTTTCTAGGGAATTAGTTTGGTTATTTTCATAAAACTTTGATTCTTACTTAAAAATTAATAGCTTCCTGTATTGCATATGGAGGACACAAAACAGTATCACAGTATATTGTAAAACACTTGAGTGTGCTGGAGAAGGGGGGAAAAGAGAGTTGTGTTTTATTAGAGCTGGTCATTAAAAACTGACAAAACATTTCTTTTGGGAATTGCCAATTTGTAGAATTTCAATGTATTGGGAGAGATAAGTCTGAGCTCTCCATCCTGTTCTGTCAATCCAGCTTCTCTGTACTCCATCTATAGCCTGATTTATCCATTAATGCCACAGCTTTCATTTACCAGGGCAGCCCCATTCCCATACATGTTTCTTGGGGAAAAACAGCACTTTTTTCAGGTGTAGCACTTTTTTCTTAATTGGAGTGCATGTGTATTGAAAGATAAAATTGCTGAGGATTCAGATTAAAGTATGAAAATAGCCTTGATTTTAAGTTGGATAGTTGATTTACACACAATGCCAATGATTGTCTTCAAAATTGTATTCAAGTCACTGAACTGAGTTAAATTCAAGTTACATTGTCTCACTTTTTTAATCTGCTTGCTAAACTGGGCGGAAATGTGGCTTGTGGTTTTTGTTTGTTTTTTTTTTTTAATTCTGGATATAGCTTTGAATCTAAAATAAAAGCTGTTGCCTTTCAACTGTCAATAGATTATTCATTTAACTATATCTGTAAATGTCTTTTTTAAGCATTTTACAGGCTAATGCAGCATTGTTTCTTAACAGTATTGATAAGTGTACTTACATAAACTCTTCTTGTTGTGATTTACAGACTGAAGAATTTGCCATTTACCTTTACAAAACTGCAACAGCTCACTGCTATGTGGCTATCAGACAATCAGGTTAAGTTTTTAAAAATTAATGATGTTGACTTTATTCCTAATGGAATTGACAAGTACAGAGCCATCTGTTAAATAATGAGACATGGTACTGTGTATATACATCAATACTTCCTTGACATTATTACTGTTTCGGTTCTCCTAAAACAAACAACACTGAGCCTACCTGACTTTGGAGACTAATATTTCTGGCAAAGTTCTGTGCCATTAGGAAATGCAATTTAACAGATGTTGGTTTTTTGGTTTTTGTTTTTTCTTAATTCAGGCTTGTTTACACAGGAAAGGTAGTGCTTGATAAGCTAGTACTTGAACGTGTAGCACGCTGTTTCTTCCACAGATATACCATTGGGGAAACTTAGCATGCCTTTTTTTGTGCTGGGTTTCTTGTCCCACCTTTGAACTCTGTGACTATCCAAGTTTCAAGCTATTGAGAAGCAACTCATGCGCTTGTGGCTTGTATTTTTCCTGTGTATTGAAGCCCTCTGTACTATGCCGATTTCCTGAACGGCGTTAAGGTGTACAGGGCTGCTAGAAATCCACTAGCCTCAGGTGTAGTATAATGAAAGCACTTTTACCGATACAGTAATTTCAAGAATCCTCTGCCCTTTTTTGTAAGGGGTGGGGGATATTCAATCTGGTGTCAAGATAAAAAATTGAGTACAAAATTTTTCTCTATATATGATTGTCCACAGCTTTAAATGGCTAAATATATCTGCGTATTCCAGATCAGTCTCCTTTGGGACAGTAATAAGTCCTAGCAAGAAACTGGGTTACTCTTAGAGTATCCAGTGTTTGCTCTTCTCTTAAAGCTGTTACTGAGTTTCAGTTCTCAGTCAAAGCCAGTCATCAGTCAAAGACAGACATGTTAATAACTTCATTTTGTGAAAATTATTCAGAGGAGAAATGGTTTAATACAAGGCAGAGTAATCTGCAAAGTAATGTGACAGGCATGCTCTGTGATATGTAGATCATATTTACTTTTTACATATATCTATTCTCATAACATACCCTTCTTTCATTTGCTTCTTAGTCTAAACCACTTATCCCTCTTCAAAAAGAAGCTGACCCTGACACACAGAAAACAGTGCTTACTAATTACATGTTCCCCCAGCAACCAAGGACCGAGGATGGTAAGAATTTCTGAAATACCCTGTCAGAATGCTCACTTTTGAAAATAATAATGGGAAGACAGTCCAGCTAACATGATTTTCACTAGATAATACTTAGATACAAGTTTACTTCAAACTTGTAAGTGATGAAGAGTTACATCTGAAGAATGAGAACAGTAACTTAAAAATGTGATCCACATATTAGTAAATTCTAGGTGAAACTGTTGCAGTTGGAAGTGTGCATGTATGGGGAGTGAGGTGAGGAATGGACTGGTGGGATCACGTTCTTTGATGGTTGCCACTTCCCAGTGTGACACCCTGTTTCATTCCAGCAGAGCTTAATGGTTTGGGTTGAAATTCTCCTTGCCAGGTGTCTGCTTCAGACTGACTATTTTAACAAAATGTTAGACAAAATGTTTCATCCATTACTGAGTACGTATTTTTTGAAAAGTACATAGCATTCTGTATTTTATTTTAAAAGAAGAAAAAAATCAGTCCAGAAAAAATGCATTTTGCTCACATTTAGTTCAAACTGTTTTATAAAAGGTTAGGCCCAGAACATTAAGACCTTGCCAGAAAGTTATTTCTGCACACTTGTGAAATATTTAGGAAAATGAGTAACGTTCCATGAGTAACCCCATCAGGAGTTAGGGAAAGAGAGTAAAGTCTCTATATTTCTCCACTTTCCTTCCCCCATGGGCAAAAGGAAAAAGCTTGTGCTTCTTTAACAGAAATGGGAGGGCAGGTATCAACAGGAATAATTGAAAACTGACAAGTGGCAACATTTTCTGTTACATGGCACAAATATCTAGTACACTGAGTAATCAAAAATATCTGCAAAAACAGTAAATTGTACATCACTTAGCATTTTACCCCAGTGGCGAGGCTTCTTTCTGTAGATGAGGAAAGGGCTGCTTGTTTGGCTTAAGTTGACAGAATACCTCCTTCTGAGGCAGTCATTCCAAACAGAAGGTTTGAAGTTTAATAATAACCTTTTTAAAATTTGAAATTCCTAAAATTCTTTAGAAAGTTCTTTTTTTGTGCCAGGAACTGTTTCAGCGATAGTGAAGTCTATTAGAATATTTTTCAGATGTGTTAAAATTGTAAGTTTACCCAATAAACGCAGTGTAACAAATATTCCAATGCACTTGGTGAGCCCTATAATTAAGCATTTTTCTGTTTCAGATATAGTTAATATGAACAGCCTTGGCATTGCTAGTGAAGTATATAGGTTTGCTGGGGTGGTGGTGACAGATTTATTAGACTATTTGGCATGCTAAAGTAGAACCTGGCTAATGTAACACAAGGCATGGAGACATGCTAGAATAAGAGACAGTGGGTAACCAAAAGATTTTATTTTTTTTTCTCTTGTAAAATTAAACAAGTAATACTTTGTAAAGCTCCTGTTATTTATAGAACTTCTGCAAAATCATGTGTTTACCTTAAGTTTTAGGTGCTTTTGTTTTTTTCAGGATTAGTAATAATGCAGGTTTTTCTCAGTAAGTCATTTTTATTCTTCCTTTTTTTTAATTTTCATTAAGTGAAATCAGGTGAATGCTCTTATACGTGCTTAATGAGACCACCTCACTGAAGTCAGGCTATATAAATCTATATAAGTATCATTTACTTTTTTATATATAAAATATATTTTTTCATATTTATACATATATACGAATAAAAATACTTTGCAGCAGTTCTGCTGAAAATTTGCAACTGCGAGTGTTCAGACTAGTGTACAGCTGTGTATTTTTTTTTTTTTTTTTTTTTTTTTTACTTTACAGATAGGGATTTTACTATTATGAAAATACAGCCAAGTTCATAAAGCAGTAGCAGCACAGCTAGTTGTCAATTTATGGTGCTGCTAGTCTCTTATCTTTTAAGAATGCATACAAAAACACACCAGTCCCATCCAAGAAAAAGAGGATTTTTATTTTGCATAATGTATCCTATTCTTACGAGAGTCTTTTTTTATTATTATTTAGTTATGTTCATATCTGATAATGAAAGTTTCAATCCATCTTTGTGGGAGGAACAGAGGAAACAGCGTGCTCAGGTGGCATTTGAGTGTGATGAAGACAAAGATGAGAGAGAGGCACCACCTCGGGTTAGTATTGAATTTATTTTTTAATACTTGGGGCTTCGCTCCCTCTTCTCTTCCTCCTACCCCCAAATCCCATCCTTTTCCTTACTCTGGCTGTGGATTTCACTCTGCTGAAGAAAACAAGTCTTCAGTTGTTAGTTTAAGAGTATCTAATGGGATGAAACACTTCTCCCCCCCCCAATCATTTAAAGTGGAGCACAAGGGGAAAAGTCTCAGCTGATGTAAGGCCATGTAGGGCATAACTAGGAGACTACTGGACTGATGGTGCTGTGGGGAAGAATAGTGGGGAAACAATGATTAATCCTGATTTTTCTTTAAGTAAATTACAGTTGTAATAATTCTTCCTGCTTGCAATCAATGGACAAATTTAAAAAAAAAAAAAAAGTTATTTGTAATCTCGCTGGGTTTTATAAACTTAAGTCTGAGTTAATCCAGGTAGACTTGAACAGTGAAGTGGAGATCCTGGATTGCTCTGCTGAGTGTTTTGTCCTAATTCATTGTCTGTTTTAAAACTGATGTTTTAATTATAGCATTTAATTAAATTCAGAACATTATTACTTTTTGTTACACAGGAAGGCAACCTGAAGAGATATCCAACTCCATATCCTGATGAACTGAAGAATATGGTTAAAACAGTCCAGACAATTGTACATAGGCTAAAGGATGAAGAATCTACTGAAGATATTGCCAAGGAGTCAAAACGAGAAGGCCAGACAGTTTCTGTAAAAGATGTGGGGGTAAAGGTTAGATATAATATTCTCTTCTGACTTTGCAAGAACTTCCAAAGATCTAGAGTGTCACTGATTCCTTTTAATTCTCTTCTTTCTCAACACTAATGCTTTAGCAGGAAAAAATGTCAAAGAACAGAACTTACCTCTTCACCGTCTAAAGAAGTCTGTAATAAATGTCTGTTTTGCAGTAGCAATTTTCCTCTGACACTAAGAACAAGGAAAGTGACTTGATTCTCAGGCAAATACAAATTATGGATGTGTTAAGAAGCTGGCTGCTTCGTTTTCTGGAGGATGGCATCTTTGTCATCCTCTGATCCTCCTTTATCCGCCAGACTTCACAATGAAAATCAGAATAATCTCTAAGGATCTTGCCGCTGCCCTCGTGACTGAGGGTTTTGCACGATAAGTTGGGAAGGCAATTGTAGCAAGTTGGCACAGGAGTCACTAACAGGTTGATGTAGCATGATAGGACTACTGTTTGGTGCTGACATGTCTCATTGTAGATATTCTTGGCCATTTTTTATTTAACTGGAAATTTAATGGTACAAATTGACCCCAGTAAGGAGGAGAGTCAAACTGATTGGCAAAGGGTAGGGACTGTACCTCAGTAATCTGCAGAGATTTCTCTCTACCTGGTGCATTTCATACTTTATCATTTCAAAGCTCAGATTTTCCATTCCGTAGTTTCCCAAAATATATAATGTTAACTCTATCATATGTTACTGAAAACCTTTCAGGATGTTTTTTCTGCTAATGTTCTTAATCCTGTAGAGTTCAGAAATTGCTTCAATAAAGAACAAAGCAGATGAGAGAAAGCAATATTCAGCAGGAAGCTCTGTGCAGAAGCCTACTGAACCAGAAGCTGAGCACAGCACTGCAAATTCACAGATGACTGCACTTGTTAAAACCTTGCAGAACACAAAAACAATTGTCAACCATGAAGACACGCTTGAGGTATGGCATTGCAATGAACATCATAGCAGTCAAAAATTGTGCTGGTGTTGTATTGAATTTGTTACTCAGAGATGAAAATTTATGTTGACAATAGAAAATTGCCATCCATAGGTGCTGTAAGTACAGGTGGTTTGTAATGCAATATTTTCCTCACTTCAGACTATATTAAGTAAAAGTTGAAATAGCTAATAAAAAGTTCATAATGAAAGATGTATACATTTAAAGAAAAATAAAGCAAACTCAATTAAAAGTTGACCTAAGTGTCAAACTGTGAAAAGACTCGTACTTAGATAGGATTTTCCAGTTTTTGCTTGATTGTCAATTGTTCAGTAAATAATTGATTATAATTGTCACTGAAATGTCATTATATCTGATTAATGGGAGTAATCAAAAACTTGTATATCTAAGTGACTGTGCCCATTCATTTGGAATGAAAAGTAAAAGATGGGTTTAAAAAAAATTTATTCCTCTGTATTAGTGAACTGTCATGAACATGACTGAAATTGTATCTACTCCTTATAAAGAGTCAGAGATTTTTAACTTCTGAACTCTTTGTACATCTCTGTGACAAACACCATGTATTCATTTTTTATTTAGAATGTGTTTCAGATTTATGACAAATTTTGGAACATGTCACTTTATCAGTTGCCAATCACAACCTGTAAAATGCTTTTTTCATAATTTCACAAGCAGATTATTTTTGCCTGTGTTGTGTAAGCAGTGGAACATGTGTATATCATGCTTTTGCTGAAGAGGCTTTGTGACAAGCAGTTGTGGCTGTTGCTGGCTCTTTCCCCACTAGTGTGTTCCTGCTTCTACATCCTTTCTGAAAATATTAGTTTTGACATTTTTCTTTAGTTTAAATACATAATTTCAGAAAATCATATTACTTGTCTAACGATAGTGACAGCAATTCTTTGAAGCTGGCTGTATGCCAGTAAGTAAATGAGGCAGCAGTGTGTAGTCGATCAGGGATACTGAATTCCTTACTTCCATGTAATAACCTGCTGGTAACCCTGTTGCAGTTGAATCCAAATATCTAACCTTTGCATGCATATAAGTTTGTGGGTTTTTTTTCATTTCAACATTGATTACACTTGTATGTTACATCCAAGGGGAAAGGTAATGTTGTAGAGGCAGTGAAGAGGTGGTTTGTTCAGATTGCAGAGAAACAGGTGGATTTTTTTAATGAAGACTATCATACATTGTTTGCTACATCTCAGTCAGGTTTGTCCTTCCTTCAGTCCAAAGAACTGGCCAGGTAGTTAGTATCACGGGAAAGGTGGCGCTCCAGTAGGTTCTACACATGAAATGTTCTGAAACTTGTAAGAAAAAGTGAACGCTGACAGACTATTTTTGCAATCTGTGACATAGATTTTTGTAGCATTTGAAAGAGGAAGCATGCTTACTAGAAAGAAGTTTCTACTTTAGGGAAAGAAGGCTTTTTCCCTTCAAAATATTACTGAAAACAATTGTTTTTTGAAGATGATAGGGATATAGGCCTGGCAGTAGGATACTGAATCAGTCGCATGGCTGCTCTTGCAGCAGCCTTGTCAGTTAATCTCTTTCATAAGTGCACTGAGCTCCATCTTATAGTTAGGAACTAGTGATTTCTAGCTGAAATGTATTCAGCGTCACTTTATTCCTCTGCCATTGTTGTTCTTGAAGATAAATAACTTCTATTCCTTTTGGAATTTACCCCCAATGTAAACTTAATGGTATCAACCCAAACTACACTTGCTCTTTTTTTTGCTAGACTAGGCAAGCCAAGGTCATTCAGTCTTTTCTCACAGCATAGCTCTCCATTCCTAAGATTGTCTTGGTAATGCTACTCCGTAGCTGTTTCAGTTTGAGCTATTTTCTGCAAAACCAATACCCAGCTAGTCAGTCTGGAGTGTTCGCTGGTTCAGTGGCGGAACAGAGGCTGCATCTGCTTGCTCCAAGTAGGTTCTTGCAGTTGAAGTTAGTACTGGTTTGACTGTTCATCAGTGACAATGCAAGTCTGCCTATGTTGCTTATTAAAGATAATTCAGTGGCAAATATTACTAAATTCAGTTGATTTGCACTACAAATGCACTACACAGTTGCTATGTTATGCCTATGTTATGTTGCTTGTTTATCTTTTTTCCCCTTTATTGTTCAGTGGGTGACAGTTTAGATAGCATTATACTTAACCTTTTAAGCACTTTTTTAAAATGCGCAGCATAATAAAGCTGGTTTTCCTTTAGCAGGAATCAGAAGAACTCTCCTCTGATGAAGAGATGAAAATGGCAGAAATGCGACCACCACTGATAGAAACCTCCATAAATCAACCAAAAGTGGTAGCTCTTAGCAATAACAAAAAAGGTTAGATACCATAAAAAAAAACCAATAGAAGTGGTGTGCGATTCTGATAATTTCATGACTCAAAATGGCTAGTTTTTTCCAATTGAATTATGTAAAAGTAGATTTTTGTGTTTTAAGATAGATGATCAATTCTCTAGTTAAGTAATGAAAGCAGAAAAAAATTCTGCATTCTTATACTTGAGTGTGTGGTAGAGAAAGCTGTGTTCGCATCCTAATTTACTTGATTCTTTTCATTAGTTTGAAAGCAGAGGGGGAAAGGAGATGCTTGTGTTTTGGGGGACTGTTAGCTTGAACACGCTCTTGATATGTTTAAGAAAAGGATTGCAGAAAGAGGTATTTACCTTGGAAATATTCCATATTCCCCCCACCGCCGATTTTGTGGACTATTGCTGCTTTTGGCAGCAATATCACTTGTTTAAATTTCTCAGAGAAGCTGTGCTCTTTTCCTAAGGTTTAAGAATAAACTTCTCTTGTGGCAACTCCTTCTCCAGAGTCACTTTACTCTTATTATTTTTTCTTTCCTCTCACAGGAAACTTCAGAACATTGTTTTTGTTAACTAAGTCTTATATTCTCTGAAAGATAATTTCAGTCTGGGTAACCATTTCCTTAAGAGTAAGGAATGACCTAGGATTCAGAGAAAACAAAATTTAACAGTTGAAGAGCAAATTGTATTTTGCTTCATATGATATCCTAGTCCAGTACTTTCCAGGACAAAAGGCTTTTCTGGCCATTACATGTAAAAGGGTAAGATTTAGTGAGGATGAAGGAGAACCACACGGAGGTAGCAAGAAGAGTCTGCTGAGGATTACATGCAGGTGAAAAGACTGATGTTTATCAATGCTGTATTTGGGTTTTTATGCCTGACTAAAGTACTAAGTCAAAACTTCTTTCTTGTCTCTGGAGATAGAAATTAGTTTCACAGAATTTATGCTTTTGGCACCTGTAACTGTGTCTTGAAGTAAAAATTTAAATGTATTTGTTTGTACACTTATGTTTGCCCATGTCAAAATCATTGCTGGCTTGAAGTTCTGCAGATAAATGATTTTTATATGGATGTAGGATGTAAGTATGCATGCATTATGCAAGAATCAATGTGCACAGGTGTAAATGACTCTGAAAATGTTGTCCTAAGTGATCTGCAAAGCATGGGAATGTGTTGGTTCCAACTCTGCAGAAGAACATTTTTCTTTCCTGTTTTTTACATTTATAAAACTATATAGAGCTCATCAGTGATCTAGGTCTTTCCAGACTGATCTAATAAATAGCTATTTAACAATGACAGAATGTTCAAAAGCAGGAACTGTGTACACTTTCAAAATCCTGTATGTGAATCAGTGTACTTCATATTCATAAGGGCCAATAGACTCATGTAATTCAAAACTTTGGAATCATTGCAAAAACAGAAATATGATTTGATAGATATTTTTGGGAAATATTACATAATGTAGTGCACTAGCTTTATGCCAAGGAAACTTGGAATAAAGCAACAAATTAAATTTCATTAACAGGTGAGGGCTGTTTACATTGAGACAAATATTTAAAAAATAGGAACTATTGCCAACAGTCTTTTGTAAGTTTATGCAAAGTTTGCAAAGGTGTTAGCTTATATGTTAGTTTCCAGTAATAAGTATTACTGAAGAACAAGATACAATTTCTAAACACTGTAACATACACACATTACAGACATCTGTTTAATAGCAAATTTTTATTTCAGATGATTCAAAAGATGCTGATTCCTTATCAGATGAAGCTACCCACAATAACAATCAAAATAACAGCAACTGTTCCTCTCCTCGAATGTCAGATTCTGTTTCCTTACATACTGATAGTAGCCAAGATATTTCTCTCTGTTCTCCAGACAAAGAAATACATGCTGCTGTTTTATCCAAGATCAGGTTTGTAAAATACTGTATACCACTGAGCAAATATAATAGAAAAATGTTACTTAATCTTTCATATTACATGTCCATTCCTTTAATTCATTAATGATTCCTTTATCATTCATAAAATAATTTAAATTTTAATGTTTTAAAATAATGTTAAATAATGGAATAGTTCTCTTAAAAAAAACAAACAAACAAACAAAACCCCACCAAATCCAAAACCAACAAAAAACTAGGAGGACAATAAAATTCAGAGGCCAATTTTAGTATATAAGACATGGTTCCCATCTGTTCTATTAATACGGTATAATAATTTCATCCTTAATAATTTGTTATCCCTGCAAAATACTTTCAATACACCATTTTAAAAGCTCTGTGTTTTTATTTGCATAATGTTGAAGATAAATTCGATTACTAACTTAATTATAAAAAGCATTTAGAAACTTATAAAGAATGGAATTACAGGTTGTTTCTCTTTTTGTGGTTCTAGTTAAAAGGTGCCTTTTTTTTTTTTTTTTTTTTTTTAATTTGCCAATAGAAACAAGACATTTTGTCCAGAATTGTCATGGAACTTGCAAGTATTTGATAAAAAAAATTGAGTTATTGTTGCTTTGTACTTTTTGATACTTTTAAACTGTCTTTAATAATTCCTATTGAATTTAATTAAACTTCTGAAATCAGAATATGATCATGTAATTGATGACACAAACAAGAATTGCCAAAATGAGCCCCCTCATATTTTTGTAATGGTAAGATAGCAAATCATAAATTTGGTTGTATATTGGTCTTTGCCCTGTATTGTGTGTACAGTATGGCTGTGTTGCATGTTAATGATTAATTTTTCTAAAACAGTTCTTAAAGGAATATGTTGGTTCCTTTTGGAATTTCTTTTAAGAGCCATCTTTTTTTCCAGGCGAGAAGATGAAAATTTGAATAATCTTTTGCAAAACGGAGGTGAATTGAGCATTACAGTAGAAGAAAAAATAAATGTGCAAGAGAAGGTTACAAATTTGTCTGAATACGAATTAAGCATTGAAGAAAGATTAGGCCTGATAAGAAAAGGTGTTGATCTAAGCACTCCTACAGAGGAGTCTCACAAATCAGACCAAATAAACATGAATATCAATAAACTGGTTAGTGAAGAGGCAGTGCCAGTTCCTGTAGAAAGGTTACAAACACAGGAAATAGTTTCAGTAGAGGGCTTTTTGAATAACAATATGAAAGAAGAAAGTGAGTACTTGGAAAATGGAAATAAATATCCTATAAATAAAGTAAATGGACATCCTGAGGAAGCAATACAGTCTCCCAGTAAAGACAAACTAATGAGAAGCACTACAGTTGATGGTGATTCTTCTGCTGAGCTGTCTGTTTCAAGGAGCACTGAAGATTTGTCCCCACAGAGAAGTGGTCCTGTGATGAAATCTCACAGCATCACCGGTATGGACACTGGTCTGAAAATCTACAATATTGTCAATGAGACTGGATCTCAACAGCCAAACTCAGTGGTAAAATCAGCATCTGGTAGTGCAGATGGAAAAAACATAGTCCGAAGTAAATCCACTACTCTTCTTTATGATCAGCCTTTGCAGGTTTTTCCTGGGCCGTCGTTGTCATCTGATTTAGTATCTTCTACAAAAACTGTGTTCAAGTTTGACTCAAATCACAATCCTGAAGGTGCTAATGTAGTGAGAGGATCAGTGACAAGTGGTGCACAGATGTTCTGCACTCCCCAGTATAATATTCAGTACAGCAGCAGTGCAACAACAAAAGACACCTTGTGGCCCCAGAAACAAAACACCCAAGTAGAACAAGGCAGCTTACCTTCTTCACATCTGCTTAGGTCTGACAGCACAGAAATCCCCAGCTATGTAAAGCATTCTGCCAACATGAATTTATCCAATCATAACAATGTCCGAGCCAGCGCTGTGTATAACACTCAGCAACAGATGGCTGGGAGACACATAGATGTGTGGGCTATTCCACCAAATGATAGACTGCTCCCGGGAGCAACCAGACACACTCTTCAAAGGCAGAGCAGTGTATCCTCTACAACTTCTATAAATGTTGGGGATACTGGACCTTCAAGGCGGGCCTGGGTTCCTGAAGGGGATTATTTAACATACAGAGACTTGCATTCAGTGGGAAGAGCTCCACCAGTAATGTCTGGGCAACAGAGACCTCTTTCTGCCAGAACATATAGCATTGATGGTCCAAATGTACCCCGACCACAGAGTGCTCGGCCATCGGTGAATGAAATACCAGAAAGAACTATGTCAGTTAGTGACTTTAATTACTCATGGACTAGCCCTTCAAAGAGATCAAACCCAAGGGTTAACTCTGACCACTCTTTATTAGACCCTCCAGGAAAAAGTAAAGTCCCTCATGACTGGAGGGAACAGGTGCTGCGACATATTGAAGCTAAAAAGCTAGAAAAGGTAAAAATAATAATTTTTAAACTTTTCTACCTTTCTGTTATCTGGATATGGAATAAGTTAAATATTCTGTGTTTTGAACTGCTTTTAATTACCAGTGAAAATGTACTTCTGATACTGCCTTAAAAAGGATAAATATATTTGTGCTGAATATGTGAGAAACAGTCAAATGGTAGACTGTAAATGAACTTTTCCCCCAAAGAAAAAAAAAGTCCCTGTTGTTTTTACATCATACTTGCCAGCTTAGTCCAATTACTTTAGAATACATTAAATAATGTCATATTGACCTGCTGAACTGCAAAGCCAGCTCTTTTAGGCCAGGTAATTTTTATTGTTGTTGTAGCATTGTATTCATATTATACTAAAATATTCCCTTACACTTCTTGATCTTTCTGTTTTGCCTTTTTTCCCTATTTCTTCACTTTAAGAACAAGGAAAAGAAAATCAGTAAAATCTATTTGGAATTATAGGTCTACAGCTTCAGTTGCTGAAGAATTCAAAAGCCATAATTAACATATATTTGCCTCCAAGCCAGTTGTCTTTTGAAGTTGAATATTTGACAGATTGTTGAATGAATATTTATTGCTGTGAGATGAGAACACTTAAAAATCTTGTTCATTTCAGGAAATCACAGGAGGTTTTGATATAACTAGAGATGATGAAAAGGATTCTTTATGTACTGTAAATGCTATCAAGAATTTGAGCTGATATGTAGAGCTGAACAATTATATATCTTCAAAGAATTTGAGACTGGAAGAGCATAATCTATGCTGTCCAGCTAAACCAATTTAAAATATCATCACTAAATATTGGGCAGAATGTCATTACCTGATCCTGTTTCCTTGGAGGGGAAGTAAAGCAGCCAAAATACATTTTGATTATGCCGGCTAGATGGATTTTCTTTTTCTTTTGAAAGAACATAGTTTGGTTTGTGATTATTATGCTAAATACTTCGATATCATAGAATGGTTTGGGTTGGAAGGGACCTTAAAGATCATCTAGTTCCAACCCCCCTGCCAGGGGCAGGGACACCTTCCACTAGACCAGGTTGCTCAAAGCCCCATCCAACCTGGCCTTGAACACTTCCAGGGAGGGGGCATCCACCACCTCTCTGGGCAACCTGTTCCAGTGCCTCACCACCCTCACAGTGAAGAACTTCTTCCTTACATCTAATCTAAACCTACCCTCTTTCAGTTTAAAGCCATTATCCCTTGTCCTATCACTACAGGCCCTTGTCAAAAGTCCCTCTCCAGCTTTCTTGTAGGCCCCCTTTAGGTACTGGAAGGCTGCTATAAGGTCTCCCTGGAGCCTTCTCTTCTCCAGGCTGAACAACCCCAACTCTCTCTCAGCCTGTCCTCATAGGGGAGGTGTTCCAGCCCCCTGATCATCTTCGTGGCCCTCCTCTGGACTCGCTCCAACAAGTCCATGTCCTTCTTATGTTGGGGGCCCCAGAGCTGAACGCAGGACTCCAGGTGGGGTCTCACCAGAGCGGAGTAGAGGGGGAGAATCACCTCCCTCAACCTGCTGGCCACGCTTCTTTTGATGCAGCCCAGGATAAGGTTGGCTTTCTGGGCTGCGAGCGCACATTGCCGGGTCACGTTGAGCTTCTCGTCAACCAACACCCCCAAGTCCTTCTCCTCAGGGCTGCTCTCAATCCACTCATCCCCCAGCCTGTATTTGTGCTTGGGATTGCCCCGACCCATGTGCAGGACCTTGCGCTTGGCCTTGTTGAACTTCATGAGTTTCGCACGGGCCCACCTCTTAAGTCTGTCAGGGTTCCTCTGGATGGCATCCCTTCTCTCCAGCGTGTCGACCGCACCACACAGCTTGGTGTTGTCGGCAAACTTGCTGAGTGTGCACTCAATCCCACTGTCCATGTCACCGACAAAGATGTTAAACAGCGCCGGTCCCAATACCGACCCCTGAGGAACGCCACTTGTCACTGGTCTCCACTTGGACATTGAACCGTTGACCGCAACTCTTTGAGTGCGACCATCCGGCCGATTCCTTATCCACCGAGTGGTCCACCCATCAAATCCATGTCTCTCCAATTTAGAGACAAGGATGTCGTGCGGGACAGTGTCAAATGCTTTGCACAAGTCCAGGTAGATGACGTCAGTCGCTCTTCCCTTGTCCACCAACTCTGTAACTCCGTCGTAAAAGGCCACCAAATTTGTCAGGCGCAATTTGCCCTTAGTGAAGCCATGTTGGCTGTCGCCAATCACCTCCTTATTTTCCATGTGTCCTAGCATAGTTTCCAGGAGGATCCGCTCCATGATCTTGCTGGGCACAGAGGTGAGACTGACTGGCCTGTACTTCCCCGGGTCTTCCTTTTTCCCCTTTTTAAAAATGGAGGTTATGTTTCCCCTTTTCCAGTCAGTGGGAAGTTCCCTGGACTGCCACGACTTCTCAAATATGATGGATAGTGGCTTGGCCACTTCATCTGCCAGTTCCCTCAGGACCCTCGGATGCATCTCATCAGGTCCCATGGACTTGTGCACCTTCAGGTTCCTTAGGTGGTCTCGAACCTGGTCTTCTCCTACAGCGGGCAGTTCTTCATTGTCCCAGTCCCTGCCTTTGCCTTCTGTGACTTGGGTGGTGTGGCTGGAGCACTTGCCGGTGAAGACTGAGGCAAAAAAGTCATTGAGTACCTCAGCCTTCTCCATGTCCCGGGTAACCAGGTCTCCCGTTTCCTTCCAGAGAGGGCCCACATTTTCCCTAGTCTTCCTTTTATCACCGATGTACCTATAGAAGCTTTTCTTGTTGCACTTGATAGCTAAAGAAATTTAATTGGAGATGGTTGAAAAAATTACTTTTAACTATGAATTTTCTTTGGAAATCCAAGTATTTGGAGGGATGGGTTTGGTTTTGTTTGTTTGAAGTTGCATAACTTCTGTTGATAGAAAGGGATGGATTTTGTTTGTTTTTAGAGGCCTGTGCAACAGCCACACCTGTTCTTCTGATCCATTTTGAGTCAGGTACAACATAAAATATTTTAAGACTTTCACAGTACTGTGCTGTAGTGTGGGGACCCTTTGTCCCACAAGGCAATCACAAACCTCACCATGTTCTAACCCTAATAGTGCATTCTTTGATCTGTTCTCCTGGATGCACATATCAAATCTTACATGAAACAATAGAGAAGTAAAAATCCCAGCAATACTTGAATGGAGAGGGAAACAAAACCTCAGCGTACTGCTAATGCAATTTGTTTATAGCTCCTTCCTATATCATCTACATTTGACATGTTAGGAACGATGTTTAATACACCAGTGAGATTTGTTCAGGTACTGTAGCAGTGTAGTCACCTTGACCGAAGTGAGATTGCTTGACTTGATTCCTTTTATATCTGTCCATACTTTCTGTCACGCTTTATATGTAAACTTTAATTTTTGTTTCCTACTGGAATGATGTGGAATAGCTGTTATTGAGTTCTTAGCTGTGCATCTAATTTAACAGATCTTTAGAAGTCTGTTTTGTATGTGTGTATTTCTTTTGTTCTGGCCTTGAAGAGTTTTAAAGTAGCTTTTACTTAGCAATCTGAGATTTATTTATGGGTTTAAAAGTGAATGTGTATATAATCGTCTACTTTATATTCTCTGGGATATGACTGACTTTTAAAAAATAAATCTGAACTGTGAAATATGTAGATATCATCCTATATGGTAGCTGGCAAATATGATAATGGGGAAAATCTAGGGATTGACTGGATATTTCTTTGTTCTTTTAAAATAATGGTTTCAGATATTTCTGTTTGTAATTAAAAATTAGCTTTGGGGGGGCTTAATCTATAAACCAGACTTCTGAAATGTTTTGAAGTCTGAAAAAAATTTCAGTAACTACAGAACTTATTTAAGGAACAAGCGTTTATTGGAAATTGCTTTGACAAAGCTTTCATGGATTTAAAATGGCGTTTCTTTTTTTTAAAGCATAAGATACAACACTGACAAAAACAGGTATACAAAGTTAAGCCTTATGATGAATATTTAATTCATATCTTCTTGCATGTGGTTATACACAACAGTATAGGTTAATAGTATTACCTTTGCTGTGACTCTTCAGAGTCTGTTATTGAATCTAATCATGTTTATTATTTCTGTGCTGTGCTGCTTAGGAAAGAGTGTGTAGTGGGTTTTGGGGGGTTGGTTCTTTTTTTTTGTGAAACTCCTGAAGTACTTGTTTGGTTTTGTTTTTATAAAATTTAGTAAGGGGGGGGGTGTGAACCCACTTAAATAAACAGTGTCTGCTTATTGGCCAAAATTGGAGAAGCTAGTTCTTGGGTTTTTTATTAGCCCTTTTTACCTGATACAGGTGGAAAAAAAACCTTTCAAGAGTTTAATTTGCATGAGGAGAGATACAGGATAGTTTTAAGTCCAGCAAAAATTATTAACAGTGGATTCCAGCCAAGTAACCAGCATTTGTAACCTTTGACAAGATGTAAGGGGGCATACTCCGATCAACTAAAATTATCCATCTGGTTGAAGGAAGGTGAAAACAGTTCATGAGACTATTTGTAAATAGAAATTTTGCATATATTCAGGAAGAAACTATTTGCTTACCTGATACAAAGCATATTTTATTGTGGGATGGAGAAAAGGGCTTCTTTAAATGTCAAGCTGCTCTCTAGTGGTTATATATGTAAGCTGTTGGAAAGTATGCAATCAATTCTGCCCCACCCCCCAACCTTATAAATTTAGTGTACAGGTGAATTTTTAAGAACAGTAATATTTTTCAACATATTTTCTTTTGGAGTGTGACTTGCCAATTTTACTACCTGATATGTCACAGTAGTGTTCTATAGTAGTCTTGTTGAAAGTTTTCATTTAGGAATTTAAACTAATACTGTCTGTGTAAAACACTAGTCACACACATTTTATTGTATGGTAGAGGAATTTCTCATCCATAAACTGCAATAATAAATATCTGCAATGGTTATCTGCAAATATCTATTATATTTCTATGTGCTGAGTAGGCAGAAACTGTTGCTGGGCCTGATTCTATCCTTTCCTTACATATGTATATTTTCTTTTTTTGTTGTTGTGGATCTCTTGGGAGTTCATCAGGTGTGTGTTTGCTTTCAGTTCTAATTTCATCTGGAATTAAGTGCTCTAATTTTATCTACTTTATCTACTATTTATCTAGAATGGCAGAGCTTTCAGAGAAGAGGTCATAAAGTTAGATTCCTACTTTCCATTTCAGAAATTAAAATAGGTGGTTTTATTCTCAAAGTTGCCAGTGTATGGTGCCTTATTTAAAAGAAAAAAAAGTCTAAGTGTTTCAGTATTGATATAGAATTGTAGTTTTAATCAAAGTTTGAATTTTTTTCCTGAGGTTTTTTTTTTTTTCTTCTACATACCTAATTTAGAAAAATATTTTATTTGGTATGGCCTTAAGCTTGTTTAAATATGTCAAGGGAAGTAACTTCAGTGGGTCTGTGCACACATAAAATTAAGTGCTTAAGTGTTTGTAAGATCATAGCCTGAAGAATATTTTGACACTGATAAATTACAGGAACGCTATCCATTCAGTAGCTGTCAGTTTTAAATTTTTATTTCAGTTTTATTTTGTTTCTCCATTTTTAATGGACTACTGAACCATCAATGTGTTATAATGATATTTTGTGGAGTTCAGAAATCAATACATCACACCTCAAAAGGAATAAAATTCTTGTGCATTTTGAATGTAAACAACAAAAGTTCTGACCCTGCAAACATTTTATGACAGTAGAATTTAAATTATATGTAATTCTGCATATGTAATTCTTCAATAGGAATGCTGTCACTTATTGAAGATACTTTTTTTTTTTCCTCAGGATCAGAAACCTAATAATTTTTTTTTTTTCCCCTCCCTCATGACTGAAGGAGAATAGTTTCATGATGTTTAAGTTCCTCTTCTTTGGGATAAACTGGTATCTTAATAGAATTCTATAAGATTTCAAACAAAGCTTTTTTAGCTTGCGTGTTTTTATTCAGAAAGGCTTTAAGCATCAATTTTAAGCATTTCAAGTGTTCCAGAATACTTTGAGCAAACTTTTTCCAATCAAATTTAACTAAAGAATTTTAGATAGTCAAGGTGGGAATGAAAAGTGAAGGGATTTCTAGACATTTAATATAGCCTCAAAGGATTATTTATGTCCACCTTTAGCTGGCAATTGATTCTACTGTAAAATAAATACATTTTTTAAAAGGCTAATACTTAAGCTTAGAAGTTAAGTTACCAGTTAAGGCTATTCTAGGACAAGTAGAATGTAGAGTCTTGTTCACTGCAGATATTTGAATTTTATTAGTTCCTTTCTATACCAAAATTTAATGGATTGCCATGAGAGACTCCAGCCAGTCTTAAAATTACGACAGTATTATCCAATAGAAATTCTTCTAGGTAAATTCCACTATTGTCTTGCACCTAAGTAAATGTGTTAAGGCACTTCAATTCCTGAAAGACACCCTTTTGAAATCTGAAATTGTTAATTCTCTTGTAAGCTGCAAAATAGAGAATATGTTCTGATTCTTAGCATTCAAAAAGAATGTAAATAAACCCCAAAACTATGCTACTAGCTGCCTGCATCTAAACTGATTCCTTTAGAGGCTGATTTTGACTACAAATCCTGAATTATATGCCAAATACTTTTTTACTTTATACATAGCCATTTTTTTCTTGATATATTGTAGCTTTTAATATGTGTTCTTCACGGTTGAATAACTGATTTCTAGTAAACTTAGCTTTCACAAAAATATAATGGAACATGGCATGTATATTGGTTAGTGTATATTAGTTTAGAGTAGCTGAAATGAGATTTCTCAAGCCTCAAATATTTGAATTATTATTTTGCAGGCCATTATGCCCTAAGACACTGTAGCAAATCAGGTAGAGAATGCAGTTGGTAGTTGGAATTAACATTCATATTTAATCTGAAGTTTAGACCGTACATTTATTCCATATTTAATTTATTTTTAACCAATTGGAATTAAAATCAGGGTTTTTTTGTGGCATCTGCATATTCATATTTCTGGAAGTGTCTTCTCTGGTGCAGCAATCTTCAGAAATCTTCCTAGGAAATGTACAACCTTCATCATGCTTGTGTTGAGAAGCAAAATTAAGAGGGATACCATTCACTCTCCAAATGCCTCAGTTTCTCTCTTCCCAGCTAAAAATAGGTAGAGGAAGAATACCTCCTAGATTTGACACTGGGAATATCTTCTTGTGTTAAACTAAAGCTCTCTTACAACTCCATGTAATTTAAAATAGTATTTGTTCTGTACAGTTTGTACTTGTGGGTTCCTTCTAATTTAGTGCCCAATGTAGAGGAGAAAAATGGTGTTTGCAGTACTTCTCATGACTTCCCTACATCAATTGCACAATCAGTTTTTGTACTTTGGAAAAAGTCTCTACCAAGAAAGGAGATTTTATAAACCCTTGAATAAAACTACTCTCAGGCTATGTAATCACCTTGAAGCTCACTAAACTGAGTTAACTGAAATCTTAATTCCCGATGGACAAGTTTGTGCCTCTACAAATTGTAGGAAAGTTCTACCTCCTATTACAGATCTACCTTAGATTATCACTATTGACCATCTCTTTGGGTCCTTCTAAGAGAAGAGTGAATCTAATGGATCTAGAGATCTTTATAGTAAGATGGTCTGCTAGAGACACTTTCAGAAGATAACTTTCTAGTCTCACCATGCATTCCTTCTATTTTTATTTGTCTTTTTGCCATTTACAGAAGATGTAGAGATATAGGAGCCTCTGAGAGGAGCTTCCTGTAAGGAGACTTCAGGTAGTTGCTTGTACAAGCGGGGAAAAGGCCACCTGGCTAATTATATAGAATATTTTGAGAAGAGTCATAGGAAGATGCTTTGAGACACTAAGGAGCTAAGGAAAACTGGCTTTAGCAGTTTCATCTGGGTGTTTGGACTGAAACTTAGAGGAGAAGTAAGCTCAGATAGAATGTTTAGTAAAGAGAGACTTGAATGCCGAGTACAATTTTCCCCTCCCAAGAAGGGAAAAGCTTCTGGAGACTTGTCTGGAAGCTTGAAAAATACACTGACTAGAGAACAGGATAGGTGTAGAAGAGGAGCATGAAGAAAGCTCAATGTGCTGTTGAGTGAGAGGTTATCCAAGAGCCTTGGCCAAGAAAAGCCAAGTATTGTCAGTAAATACTATTTTCCAAGGGGGTTTCAAATGATTGTGCTACCAGAGCATCCTGGGGAGTATGAATATGCAGAGGCATATGACTGATTATTAAACTAGTTTTAGTTTCACAAGATAAAGCTAGTATGAAAGAGCAAATGTCTGCCTGAGGACTAGTGGCTATTTTCAAAATCAGATTAGTATGTGTAGTCAACAGACAAACACCAAAATGTATTTATTCATGTAAGAGTTGTTGCAGTATCTTAGTCAAATGATATATATTTTGAACTTTTTTTAACTTGGAAAAATTAGAAACTTTAAAAAAAAACAAAACAACTTTGGATTTGCTGGGTTTTGATGCTTTGTGGTATATCTTTTACTGTGATCATATTTTTTCATGGGTCTTTGTCACTGTTTTAAGATAGGTTTGTTTCATTTCTCAGGTGGCACATGGGGGATTTTCCTTTTCTTCTTTTGTGCGGTCCCTTTATTTTGTTTTGTTCTTATAACTACAAAAGTCCATGGAGGCAAGACGGTAATGTCTGCTGCGTTCTTTCTATTACCCTTGCCAATATTGCAGAGGTCAGGTTTGCAAGGTAATGAAGCTCAAAACCAAACCACTATCACTTCTGTCCTTGAGCTCATGTTACCTGTTTGATTGCCTACAGTGGCACAGGGGGGATGGACTCCAAGGTTTCTTACCAGCCTCTTTTTCTTTAAATGAGGCTCATTCACATTCTTGAATGAAGTGTTATCGGAATGCACTGTGGATGTTGACAGCATTGCAATAGCAAGAAAACCCAAACAGTCAAATCTCTGTCTCTGTGTAAATTTTTATTTGTACTGTACCAGTAATAGGGGGGAAAAATGAGACAAAATAATAACTGGTAATTAGATGATTTTCCACAGGTGTGTACCTGACTGCCAGCTTCTCTTCCTACAACATATTTTATATATTGCAAATTTAATGAAAACCTAGAAATTTTGATAAGCTGTGCACCTTTGTTGTTTTTCCAGATACATGAACATTTGAATTACTTTATTTACATGTAATTCTGCATGTAAACTGCTGATTGCATGCTGATTTACAGTAAATAAAGGTAAATAGGGGTCACTGAGTTGTTTTATACATCACAGTGGCACTGTTCTTGCATGTTTTTTATCTTGCATGACAATAGAATATGTTTGTATTAGTCTATGTATAACATGTCTTGTGGTTTATGCATGCTGCACTAACCTGTGTTAAATCTGTTCCCTCTTTATTCAGAGCATGCTGTCTAGGTCCTTTAATTCCAATTATGCTGCAGTTAGCAGCTTTCACTATGGCAGCTCTAGGGATCTGCATGGCAGCCAGGGTAGTGTTGCCTTGAGTGTTGCAGACAGAAGAGGTTCTGGTGTGCACATTGTTCGAGTGAGTACCTACAGGAGGCTATTGCAATATATAGAAGGGGAAAGAATAAACTGTGAGAGGTGTCCTTAAATTGATAGAGTTATCCTTTTATATATGGACAATGCTTTCAATAAAAAGAATATAATTTGTGCTGGATTTTTTTTTTTTATAGGCATTAAATCAAAGATTTTGCCTTCACTTCATATGCTTTAACCTTATTGCAAGGCTTTTCAATTTAATGTCATGAAGTTGAGTTTTCTAATTGGCTTTTATAGATGGTTGAACATATGTAAAACTGTCTGGTTTCGTTGTACATATGTGAACAAGAGATTACCATTCTGAATTTAACCTAGGTTGATAAAGGTTTCAACAAAATTTTATTATGCTTTTTCCTCCCCCAAACAAATTCTGATGATGTAAACTGTACTGTAAGATACTTTAGGCATTCAAGAAAATTAATATTTTAGTTTGTAAGAAAACGTTAGGAAATGACTCCTTAACTCTGAGCATCTTGAGTGATGTTGTGGTATCCATAGTGAGCAGGATAAAGTCAACAGAAGACTTCTTTTAACCATGTGAATCCTTGAATAGGCAGTCTTTAGCATTTGTTGACTTTTCTTATCAATGTATTGGTGATCAAAGACACCTCTGCAGTTGCTAGTTTTTGTAAATATCTAGCAATATTTTATGGGTGTGGTGTCTTGGCTAGTAAGATTTTTCTACATAAACAATGTACTAGCTAATCAAAGAAGATAAAGAACGATAAAGCCCTTAAAACATTTTATTCTGGGCTTCTTATGAGAATTTTTAAATTTGAATAATATGAAGACATTCTTCTTTACTGCTTCATTCTGTTTAAAGCATCCCCAGGCTTCTACTCCAGGAGACCAATGCCAGGATGAGGTATTCATTTCAGGACAGCAGAATTACTCATCTGCCACGCCTAGTCTCAAAGATATTCCTCCGGACAGCATGAAGAAAATAGCTGTGCAGGTAACTATCTACATGACACCATGGATAGGATATATTTATTATTATTTGTAGAAACATATGCTGGGACAGCAATTGGAACTGGGGCTTCTTTAAAATGTAAAACAGGATTTGACTTTCACCCAGGTATTGAAGGTGGTGTAACTGAAATAGCATCCTCTTTTTGGAAGACAAAATAGTTAACTATATGAAGGGGGATAGTTTTCATTTTTCTTCAGCAGGGGCTTTGAAAGAAGAAATTTGCAGCAAAAGACATAATTACAAGTGGAAATTGGAATATGGCAGATGATTTCAGGAAAGCAAATTGAAGCTGATTAAACCTTTTAAAGAACAAACTTGAAATCTGTTGTGATGAAATTCTGATGATAAACTAGAATTTGTAGGAGACATTCTGTATTCATCTCTAAGGACCATCCGTACAGGCAGGACTTACTACAATGAAACTAAACGGATGCTTGTAAGTTGTTATGATGCAGCAGTCTATTTCCTTTTTATAACTTCAGTAATTTCAGTTGCATTTCTACAGACATTGGATATTGGGAATTTGCATAGTTGTTGATACATGTTGCCTATGTAAACTCTACCTCTGGCAATGCAACAAAAAATAGTTTTCCTGTCATGCTTTAGATTTTCAGAAAAGGCAGTAGAAAATCCTGTAAATTTAATACATCTGATCTGTAAATAACCTAAAAAAAATTATGCACACACATTACCATTTCTCAGAATCATTTTGGCATAAAAAACTCATCTTAACAGAATAGGTTCTGATGTGTCCATTCATATAGCATGGTTAAAGGTTGAAATTTGCACACTTCAATTATTTATAATATTGAGAAATAGAGTATTTTAATATCTTTGTATAACTAGTGGGATAATGGTGGTAGGCAGAAAAATCTGTAACTCAAGACATTTTTTGAATGTGGGAATCATACAGATGGATGAGTGACTACTTAGGCTGAGTAAGAGCACGAGGCATATGGGCGAGGAGGGAAAAGGCTGCCTATCTCAATGCAGAGCTGAACAGTAACTCTGAGGCTTCAGTAAGAAATGTTGTCATCTCCAGCATCGCTCTTAGTGAAATGGTTTGAATGCACTGTATGTCTTTACAGTTGTGTACCTTACTGCTGTTTGTCATCATTATACCTATCAAATCAGTGACACCTGTTTTAACAAAACAACATTTATTGAAAATATCATTACAGTTTTCATATTAAAATCTTGAGCTTGTATGTGAATTTGCTCAGGTTTTCTTGTGAAGTAGTCACCAAAAGATGCTCAGAGCATATAATTTCTGTCTGCTAGCTGTGTGGGATTCTTATTTTGTGTATGATCTACTGGGAATTCTTACAAAAATCTCTGAATTTTATGCAATAAAAGTGCAAACTATAATGATATCAACCAAGTGTCAATACTGTCAGTTGCACTGCCAGAAAATAATGATTGAGATAACTCAGTGAAGCAAGTGCTAAAAGCAAAGACCTTGTCTAGTCTGTTCTAGTAGATTAGCACTCAAAGTAAGTTTTTGTTTTTCAGATTTTTTTTTTCTCAGGTCAGAGCTGATGAATATAATGAAAATTGAGTGCAATTGTACATGATCCAGAAGAGTAGTTTTAGTAATGTTCCTAGAATTAAAAGCAGTCAAGCACGAGAAATATTGAAATAATAAAGGAGGAATTGAGGATTGCTGCTTATAAAATGCATGACATTGAGTATTCATGTTTTATTCAGATACCTTTGACAAATGGACAAATGTGCCAGCCTCAAAGACCTCAGGCAAACTACAGCCAAGTCCATCATCTCCCTCCTCAATCATCAGTAGCAAGACATCCATCTAGAGAACAATTAATTGATTATCTGATGTTGAAAGTTGCCTACCAACCTCCTTATACCCAGTCTCAGTGTTCCCCCAGACAAAGCCACAAATTGGCAAAGCAAGAGGTAAGGATAAAATCTAATTTGAATATATGACATCTGTCTGTCAGTAGCAGTGAATTGTTATATTGTTTTCGTTTATTACTGTTTCTCTGTAGATGGTGACAGAAATCATATAGGAATTTATCTCCAGCAGAAGACAATGTTATCTCAGTGCAGTTCTACTACTGAAATCACACATTCCTTCTAGTTTTGAGCTCTTTTTCCTTTTAATGTGAACATTTTTAAAGAGAAATGCGGTAGTTTCTTAACAGAATGTACCAGAAACTTATGCTTGCATCTTTATACTGTGTTGTGGTTTAGGCCCAGCCGGCAACAAAGCCGGCTCGCTCACTCCTCCCCCTCCCCCCGGCGGGATGGGGAGGAGAAAATACAACAAAAAAAGTTCGTGGGTCGAGACAAGGACAGGGAGGGATCACTCACCACTTATGGTCACAGGCAAAAAAACAGACTCGACTTGGGGAAAAAGAAATCAATTTAATTTGTTACCAATCAAATCAGAGTAGGATGATGAGAAATAGAACCATATCTTAAAAACACACCTTACCCCCACCCCTCCCTTCTTCCCGGGCTCAGCTTTGCTCCCGATTCCTCTACCTCCTCCCCCCGAGCGGCGCAGGGGGACGGGAATGGGGGTTGCGGTCAGTTCATCACACGTTGTTTCTGCCGCTCTTTCCTCCTCAGGGGGAGAGCTCCTCACACTCTGTCCCTGCTCCAGCGTGGGGTCCCTCTCACGGGGGTCAGCCCTCCATGCGTTTCTCCAACGCGAGTCCTTTCCACGCACTGCAGTCCTCCACGAACTGCTCCAGCATGGGTTTTCCCACAGAGTCACGGCCTTCTTCAGGCCCAGCCACCTGCTCCGGCGTGGGGTCCTCCACGGGCTGCAGGGGAATCTCTGCTCCACCGTTAACCCTCCATGGGCTGCAGGGGGACAGCCTGCCCTCTCACCACGGGCTGCAGGGGAATCTCTGCTCCGGCGCCCCTCCTCCCTCTCCTTCTTCACTGACCTCAGTGTCTGCATGGTTGTTTCTCTCACATCCCACTCCTCTCTCCACTGTAGCTCCTTCCTCAGCAGTCTTTTCCCCTTCTTAAATATGCTATCACAGAAGCACTACCACTGTTGCTGATTGGCTCGGCCTTGGCCAGAGGCGGGTCCGAGTTGGAGCCAGGGAAGCTTCTAGCAGCTTCTCACAGGAGCCACCCCTGTAGCCCCTCCCCCGCTACACAAACCCAACACATACTGAGATATAAATTTATTTCTTGACTACATTTATTGATCACCAACTAATTATTGATGTAGTAACTGAAAAAAATACAAAGTAGCAGTACAACTTTGAGTACTTTGCATCTATTCATTGCTATCCAGAATGGTTCAAAAACCTGCAAATGTAGAAGTGTGCAGCCCTAAACAAAAACCAGGATAAAAAAAAAAGTGTAAACATCTGATGCATGCCTGATAATTATCAGTTTTATTTATGATAGACAGATGTGGGTAAGAAATTCTTATACAATTTAATGGCTATTTCATTGTGGGCAACTTACTTTCTGTTCTTGGACATAGGATGTTTCCTCTATATTGTTTTGTTTTTTGAGAAAATACTGAGCGCTATGTTTTCATTCTGTGCTAAAATGAGAACGTCCACTTTTTGTGTAAAATAAGTTTTCTAGTCAACTCTTCTGGCAAGAAAAGGAGAGAGTGTTGGCTATGTAGAACTTGAAGTGAAAGTAGGAACTAGGTTTGATTTTTAAAATTCAGCTAGAAGTAGCAAAGAAATAGGAAGAACAAATTCTTTCATGTGAACATGTATATTTGCTGGGGGCATTAAATTCATTTACACAATATCTAAATATCTCTGAATTTAAAACCTACATGGACTACTGTGATTGTAATCATAGCGATATTGGAGTAAAACTTATGTACAATGATACAAGATGCTGTTGTATTGGAATCTTGTTCTGAATTAATATTATGAGATATAATACTCTTTTGAATTGTGATAAATGGTTTGGTTTTTTTAGTTTTTTTTTTTTTTTTTTTAAAGCTTTTGTTCAGCTGAATTCCTTAATAATAATTTCATTACAGTAGCTTTGGATGCAAATTTTCAGCCAGTTCTAACTTTGGTTGTAACTATTTAGATTCGAGTGAGAATTGACAAGGATCCAGAACTTGGATTTAGTATATCAGGAGGAGTTGGTGGTAGAGGGAATCCATTCAGACCTGAAGATGATGTGAGTATTTTATACTAATGCATCTTAAAATCATTCTGATTAATTTTTTTTCCTAGTTTTTACCAAATTAAAAAATGTGTATATCCCCCAAACCCAAGCCACTGAATTCCAGGGCTTGATGGGAGAAAATTGAGGACAAATTATTATGGAAAATCAAGGTGGTAGGCAACCACTGTGGTCACATGAAAACACAGGATTATTCTGGCTGTTTCTTGCACTGTTCTAGATATCAGTCAACAGATTTGAGATAGTGAATTATGGAGTTTATAATTAGGAAGCCTCTTAAAAGAGAACATGACTTAGCCTACAGCCTTATTTCTGGTGGTTGATAATTCATCTTGACATGTACATCTGCCAAATTAAACAAAGGCAGATCAGAATTTGCCCTTCAGTATTCTTTTAAAGGCAATTCTCCTGGATTTAACATCAGAAAAGGAAGGCAGTCACAAAAGCCAGTAGATCTGTAGAATAATATCGCATTCTCTTCTACTTAGGATGGAAAATTGAGATGTTTTGAATTGCATCTGTTTCATGCTACCACAATATTTATGAAATAAGTTGTTAAAAATATTTTCCACCTCTGTTTTTCAAGGGTATATTTGTAACCAGAGTGCAACCAGAAGGACCAGCGTCTAAGTTGTTGCAGCCTGGAGATAAAATAATTCAGGTACTGTAGTCATCTAATTAACTAGCCTTTGTAATATACCACTTCATTTTTAGTTTGCACCTTTTCTAAGAGCAGAATATTTAATTTTTATATAGATTGCCTGTATCTTTTCCAGAAGCATTCTTATATTCTGGGATGATGCTTTTAGTTTTCTTCCACCTAACATTAGGATAGGTGATACAGGCTGAAGCATTAATCAGTTGGATCATTTTTCAAATTCTGGACATTTTTCACACTTTTAAAGACAAATAACAGGCCTAATGTTGGCATTCAAGATGGAACGTGAGCGTTTTCGTTAGGCTTTACTGTCATTCAGTTATTTAACTTGTGGTTATTCACATGCAGTTTTCTGAATAATGCGTTGTCTGAACACCAGCAGTTGCCCCTCACAACCCCTCTCCCCAGCTGCAACTCTTGCATCCCTCTTCATCCTGCAGTTCTTGCCAGTCTTTGCTGCCTCTCCCCCATCTGACAGGCTGGACATGTGCAAGCGCTGGCAGAAGCTACCTCTTGGCTGGCTGATATCTGTCTGGTCACAGCATGTACCTCCTGGCTGCCCCATCTGCTGCAGGCGAGCCAAGTAGATTGCTTCAGGAGCCATGCCTTCTGGGCTGCAGCTGTGCAGTTCTTTTCTGTAGGAAGTCGGTACCTTTCAGACCTCTATTGTATCAGATTTGTTTGAAATTTGTCTGATGAGCTCATAAGTTATTTGGGAAGGGGTCAAGGAAATGGACAAAGGGATTATATAAGCCTTACTTTCTTAGGGAAACAGGCTAACAGGACATTTGAACAGTGCTGTAGCCACCCTTACAGTTGCAGAGCTTGTTAAAAATTCTTAATTATTCACCACATTACTAGTTTGAGAATACTTATAGAGTCAACTCTGCTGCATTTCTGTTTTCTCAAAAAAAAAACCCCAACAAAACAAAAAAACAAAAAACAAACCATCCACAAAAAAATGAAAAAAACCCACTATTATCTCAATTAAATCACAGCCTCGTGTGAACTTTCTAAAACAAAGCCAAACTTGAACACACAGCATAATTCTTCCAATGAAAGAAAAAGCCAACAAAGCACACAGAAAAAAAAAAAACAAAACAAAACAAAAACCAAAACTAAGATCAAGTTGTTCCAACTAAAGGATAGCTTGTTTTTGAGCGTGGCAAATAGTTCTGTACTTGTTCTTTGTCATTGGGGCAAGAGAAAGCTGGCTTTAAGTCCTAGTTCTCTTACTGATGTAGACAACTTTAAGGAAGGAGGGGAACCCTCCAACACTCCATACAGGAACAAGAAGCATGTTAAACCTTTGAAAATACTGGCAGCATATTTGTTACATAGTTATAGAGTGGAATGTATGTGAAAGGGTGACTTTAGTTTTAATGGTTTATTCCTGTATTTATGGAATTTCATTTGTCCGTGTGACATTTATAATGAAGTTTCCTTTTGTCATGCTGGCGCTCTGCTTGGGTTTTGCTTTTTGTTTAATGAGAAATTCATAGTTTGAAAAAGAGCTGAAGAAGTTGCATTTGCATGCTTAGACAATTACAGGCTGTTTCATTTCTCATAACTAACAATATTTTTTTTGGTGTAACAGCATGTTCTTTATACTCGTGATAATCCCAGTGACAATGTAATGACAGTCCTACTGTCTTGTTGCCACTTAGACATCTGCAGTTTTTGACTGAATATCATCTCTCCCAAAATGACTTTGCTATGCTTGATTTTGCATCATTCTCTGTAAAACATGGATTAGACACGCATATTATAATGCATGGCTAATACATATGTCTAATAAAAATATTCTACATGACTAGTGACTAGATAATTGCATGTAAGTCTTAAGATATTGTTGCATATTAGGTTAGGACTAGGACATTCTGTACAGATGATGATTTGGAAGGGTTATTGCCACTTTTGCTCTCTGAACAGTCCATATGTAAAACAAATCTGTCATTCCGCAAGATTTTACCACCCAGACGGAATGTGAATTTGCAGTAATACACCCTGAGAAGTTGAACCGTAGCCATGTTTTCCCTGTCTTTTGTAGGCCACTTAAGCTTGCTTGTGTTTGCCAAGCCAAACCTGTCCCAAGAATGACATTGTTGCTTAGAGTCATAGGAAAATTCAAGCTGGGGGTGACCTCAGGAGGTCTCATGCCCAACCTCCTGCTCAAAGCAGGGTCAGCTAGTAGGTCGGAACAGGTTACTCAGGGATTTATCCAGGAAGGTCTTAGAAAACTTCCAAGGACAAAGACTGCATAACCTCTCAGAGCAACCTGGTCCACTGCTAGACATGGCAGGGGGATGGGAATTTTCATTACATCCAGTCTGAACTGTGTTCCACAAAGGCGTAAACTGATGGGGATGTGGAATTAGTGTGTCACAATATAATGGTTTAAGTGTTAGTAACAAGTATTCTAAGCTCTTTTCTACTTCCTATTACTACTGTCTCAACTCCCAAGCAATAGTAGCAGGCCTTGTGGTAAGTTGGATCAGTTCCTACCAGATTGCCTGTTTAAATTGTCTGGATTTAATTGCTGAATGATAACATGCTGTCCTTGTGAAATCAGCCCCTCACATGAAAGGTGAGAGTTCCCCTAGATACATACTTCATAAGGAATTAAAGGTACTGGATTTTTGAGGATACAGAGGAACATAGAGGAGAACACCCAAAGCATGGGAAGAAATTAGAGTGCCAGAAAGGGGAGTAAAGTCCTACTAAAATGGCTCCCAATGCCATGAATGTTTTTTTTGTTAAAGGCTTCAATAGTTTTAATTTATCACAAATGCTATTTCTAGTATTTAAACTGGGATGTATCATTTGTACTGCATTTTCTTTTTTTGGCGTGGCTGTATTAAGGCTGATGAATTCAATGTCTGATGTTAATGGCTTAAAGTTCAGCTTTCTCTTTTGGTTATTTGCAAATATATTCAATAACTTCAGGGCAAAATTCTTCCAAGGCTAACACAATAGTTTAATTTCTTGTAGTATATAGGTACATGTTCAACTCACGTCAACAATGTAATCTGCAAATCTGCAGTGTTTTATTGTCTGCATTCATATAAAATTTGATTATTTTAAACTTAGTTCAAGCTTAAACTAACGTGAAATATGAGACTGTCATTTTCAATTTTAAAATTTTCTTTTTAGGCTAATGGATACAGCTTCATCAGTATTGATCATGGACAAGCAGTATCTTTGCTAAAGACTTTTCAGAATGCAGTGGAACTCATCATTGTACGAGAAGTTTCTTCATAAATACTGTGGATTGAGGGGAAAAGCCACCAGGATTCATTGAAAGACTTATGGGAAACTGAATATTTTGCCTATTTTTATACACGAAAGGAACTTGAAAAGAATTATGATCAAAATTCGTACAGGAAATTAAATCCTGAACTTGTGGTTAAAGGGGGAAAAAACACTGTATAGAACGTTCAAGAAATCATTTTGGAAATTCATATGGTGAATAAACTTGGTTTTAAGCATTATAGCAATCTAAGGATCACTCCTCCAAGAACAAACCTGTGTTGGTTTTTTGTACAGATGGTAGATTTATTTTTGGATAATTCATACACATTACTAAACTTTGTGCAAGGCTTTGCGAAGCCTTGGTTGTAGCCAATGGACAGATGGCAGGACTGTCTGTCCTGTAGCTGTTTATTGCCTTTATTTTTATTCACCAGATATTAATGTGTTATGCTGAAACCACTTCTGTAGATATGGATAGAAGATATGAAACGTTGGCTTTGCTATGTGCACATTGTATAGATGGATGGGTAGATGGAAGGTGGTACTGGTTGGACAGAATAAAGGTCAGGTGAAAAAACTATCTGCTATCTAAATCTGGAATCAGGAAAGAAGAAAAAGTGTTTAGTTCTGGAATGTATGTCTACCAATAGAAAATGCAATAAAAGCTTACGGTGGTTTTTTTAGGAAGACTAACTACAAATTTGTGATATTCTACAGGATTTGTTCTTAATGTAGTCATTGAATATTCATTTGCCACATGTGATTCATATTTAGTTGGGTTTTCTTGCATACAGAATTTTTTCAACTGTACTGTGGAAATGTGCCCAGAGGTTTTTCTCTGCCATGGAAATCCCCAATTTTGTGCAAATGGTGATACTTATCTTTATAAGAAGTACTCCATTTTAACCTTATAGATTTTAAAAATGAAACTGAAATGGCCAGTTTTTAAGGTTGTTGCCTGTAATATATATTTAAACACAAAGTAAATGATGCAGGAAAGGTTATGAAAGTCATCTCAATTTTGTTTGGCCTTTGCATTGCCTTGTTAATCAAAAAGGAAACCATACATATGGAGCTAGGTAACCAAAGCAAGTTTGTGAAACTTTGAACAGTGATGGAGAATTGCTATGGTGAGACGGAGAGCAAAGGGAGGGTGTACTTACAACCCACCAGTTCGTAATGATGTTTCTTAAAGGGCTGTTCCTACAGGTAACATTGAATGTGAACTAGACGCTTCAGAGTCATTAAAGGGTTTCTAACTGTATTAATGTAATAGTGATTTACCACAGGCTGCCTTTGTTCCTTATTACTGTATAAAATATTCAATTATGCTTTTATTAATTTTGTTTACCAGAAACATTAACTTTATTTTTCTCTTTCTCCTTTGTAATTGAATAGAGACTGCATAATCTGCAGTGATAATTAATACGCAGTTGTTATGGACCAGGGAAAAGTGCCATAGAAGACCAATAACTGTTTTATAATCAGGGCTAATGATTAGCCTGTTATTGGAGCAATATTCAGTTATTGCAGTTCATTTTTAATTACATATAAGTTGGTAGTTTGAAACAGGTATAAGTTGCTTTTTTTAACCCATGTGTACAAAAGTAAATGCTTTTAATAAAGCTAGCAAAAACACCAGCCTCCTGTAGTTTTGGGACAACGAGCTGGAAGAGAGAGGAATTATACATAGCTAGTGGTAATAAACAGGCAGTACTTAAATAAGTGAACTCCAATATTATTGCACTTCTTTCGAAGATGTTAACTATTGCTTATTGTATTGTGTATAGTTCTAATAATTTTAATTGAAACCCTTTAGCAACTCTTTGTATATTTTAATTCTTTTTAGTTGATTTTTGGTAATATTTACATAGGAAATGATTTTTTTGATATATTAGCAGAAACGTGCTGTATTTTGATAAAATTCACTTATTTTCTGTGTGCTGTTAATATTCAAAGAAAAGAATGAGAAACATAGCTATATGATGGCAGGCTTCAGTGTTCCCCTTCTAAGATGTGTTTTGTTGTTGTTTAGTTTCTATTTTTTAATTGAAAATGCAAAATGTTCATACTGCCTTTTAAAGGGAATGCATACAGACAAGTCCTAAATTAACTTGGTCTTCTATATAACCTGTATCTTTGGGAAGGGGAAAAGTCCAAAAAGCAGAACTGATTCTTTACTGATCTTGGACTGACTTTGTATACATTTTGCAGTACATTTAAATATATCACTGAGGAATTATACTGTATTGTATTTTGCTTTAATGATAAAAGAAGTTTTAAACTTAATTTTCAGATTTACGTATCACAGGAAAATTCTACCAAAAACTGTTTGGCTCTGGTAGAACTGTAGGAGTAGAGCTTTATAGCAAGAAGTTTAGTACTTCTTGTGGAAATAGAATAGAATAGTTGGAAGGGACCTACAATGATCATCTAGTCCAACTTCCTGACCACTTCAGGGCTGACCAAAAATTAAAGCATGCCTCTTAAACACTGACAGGCATGGGGCATTGACCACCTCTCTAGGAAGCCTGTTCCAGTGTTTGACCACCCTCTTGGTAAAGAAATGCTTCCTAATGTCCAATCTAAACCTCCCCTGGCGCAGCTTTGAACCATTCCCATGCGTCCTGTCACTGGATACCAGGGAGAAGAGCTCAGCACCTCCCTCTCCACTTCCCCTCCTCAGGAAGCTGTAGAGAGCAATGAGGTCGCCCCTCAGCCTCCTTTTCTCCAAACTAGACAACCCCAGTGTCCTTAGTCGCTCCTCACAGGACATGCCTTCCAGCCCTGTTGCTCTCCTCTGGATGCATTCAAGGACCTTCACACCCTTCTTAAATTGTGGGGCCCAGAACTGCACACAGTACTCCAGGTGAGGCCGCACCAATGCTGAATACAGCGGGATAATCACCTCTTTTGACCGGCTGGTTATGCTGTGTTTGATGCACCCCAGGATGCAGTTTGCCCTCCTGGCTGCCAGGGCACACTGCTGACTCCTATTGAGCCTGCTGTCAACCAGCACCCCCAGATCCCTTTCTGCAGGGCTGCTCTCCAGCCACTCCTCTCCCAATCTATACTTGTGCTTGATGTTACTCTGTCCCAGGTGCAGAATCCGGCATTTGGTCTTGTTAAATTTCATCCCATTAATCATTGCCCAATGCTCCAATCTATCCAGATCCCTCTGCAAGGCCTCTTGTCCCTCAAGAGAGTCAACAGCACCTCCCAGTTTGGTATCATCAGCAAACTTGCTAATGGTGCATTCAACTCCTGCATCCAGATCGTTGATAAATATATTGAACAGAACTGGCCCTAGAATTGAGCCCTGAATTGAACACCGCTGGTGACCGGTCTCCAGCCGGGTGTAGCCCCATTCACTACAACCCTTTGAGCCCTGCCCTTCAGCCAGTTCTTCACCCAGCGCACCGTGAACCTGCTCATCCCATAGTTGGACAACTTGTCCAGAAGGATGCTGTGAGGGACAGTATCAAAAGCCTTCCTAAAATCCAGAAAAACTACATCCCCTGCCTTCCCTTCATCCGCTAGGCGGGTGACCTTATCATAGAAGGATATCAAATTAGTTGAACAGGACTTTCCCTTTGTGAACCCATGTTGACTGTGCCTGATGATTGCATTGTTCTTTAAATACCTTTCGATAGTACCCAGTATGATCTTCTCCATAATTTTTCCAGGTACTGAGGTTAGACTAACAGGTCTGTAGTTTCCTGGGTCTTCCCTCATGCCCTTCTTGTAAATTGGAATAACATTGGCTAGCTTCCAGTCAGCAGGGACCTCCCCAGACTCCCAAGACCTTTGGTAGATGATCAAGAGGGGTCCTGCTATAACATCCGCTAGCTCCTTCAGTACTCTGGGATGAATCCCATCAGGCCCCATGGACTTGCGAACATTCAGCTGATTGTCCTGGTTTTGGCTGGGATAGAGTTAATTTTCTTCTTAGTAGCTGGTACAGTGCTGTGTTTTGGATTTAGTGTGAGAATGATGTTGATAACACTCCGATGTTTTAGTTGTTGCTAAGTAGCGCTTATCTTCAGCCAAGGACTTTTCAGTTTCCCATGCTCTGCCAGCAAGCAGGTGTGCAAGAAGCTGGGAGGGAGCAGAGCCGGGGCAGCTGACCCGAACTAGCCAAAGGGGTATTCCATACCATGGAACATCATGCCCAGTATATAAACAGGGGGGAGTTGGCCGGGAGGGGTGGATTGCTGCTCGGTCAGCGGGTGGTGAGCAATTGCATTGTGCATCACTGGTTTTTTTCCTTGAGTTTTATTTCTTTTTTTTTCCCCCTTTTTTTTTGGTTATATTCCTTTTCATTACTATTATTATTATATTTCATTATCATTATTGTTAGTATTATATTTTACTTCAGTTATTAAACCGTTCTTTTCTCAACCCATGAGTTTTACCTTTTTTTCCTTTCCTTCTCCTTACCCCACTGGGAGGGGGAAGGAGTGAGGGAGCGGCTGCGTGGTGCTTAGCTGCTGGCTGGGGTTAAACCACGACACTGATACAGCTGGTCCCTTACAAGTTCAGTGTCCACAAATGGAAAGTCACTGTTCCCGCAGTCGTGGACCTCCGACTCAGGGGACCGGGCAGCCCAAGGTCTATCAGTATTATTAAAGACTGAGGCAAAAAAACACTGAATGCCTCTGCTTTTTCTTCATCCCTATTTGTCAGGTGACCATCTTCAACAAGTATTGGGCCAATGTTTTCCTTAATAGCAAGAGAATGTCTAATGTACTTAAAAAATATAAATACTTGGCCAAAGTTTGTCTTCAGTAAATTAGCAAATTAACTATCTAATAAAACATGGATTATTCGATAAACATTGGAGATTTCAGTGGATTGAAATGCGTTTGTTCCTTCAGTGTCTGTGTGTAAAGGTAAACACATGTCAAACTAGATGATTTTGCAGAGAGCGGGAGAAAGATGTCTTCTGAACTAGTCCAGCCAGGATTTAGCAGGAGGAGAGACAATATTGGCACTTTTCATTTTGAATGCATCTTAAACTACATTTTGAATAGAATAAAATCCATCAGCAGCCTAAGTTACTCAGCATGGCAATGAGTTGATGCAAACTCTGTTAATTCTTTCTATTGTTATTAGGTCATTAAAGAATCAGTTCAACTGATGTAATGAAAAGATGAAGTCTCCCACATATTTATTATGTAAATATTTTTGAGTTTCTTTTTTGGACTGGAGTTAAAAAACTATGTATATACTTGAAAGCATTCTAGGAACACAAACATAGCAATAAGCAACACAGAATCAAACCTTTATGATTATTTTGTTTTTATTTAGAAATATTACCTTGTCAACAGCTATGAAATGTTTTTATTGATCAGCATTTATTCAACATTCCAAATTTTTTGTATATAATTAGACTGTTTCTGAGGTAACACACGGAGACTAGATAATAAACTAATGCTCTTTAAAGCTGTGTGTAATTGACTTTTTTAACTTATAGGAAATTTTCCATAACATGATTTTATTCTTCTATAGTTTCTGTAGACCTTAGTCCTCTATCAATATTCTTTAATAAAGGCTTATTTGTGTTTCTGGCTCCATGCATCTCAGTGCCCAGGGGTCTGCTCTAGTTGATTTCACTGCAAGACCAGGTTATTCAGAATAAATACCTTTGTGAATAACCCGATCTTGCAATGAAATCAGCTAGGGCAGCCAGTGGCTGCTCTCCTGAAGAGATGAATAGTCTTTGATGCAAATTAAGAAGTTTCAATAGCAGAGAGGGGTGATTAAGTCAAGGAGCAGGGTTAAAATTAAGAGCATCTTGGGAGTGCTCTAATGAGATATACAAGGGTTATGCAGTAAAGAAAGCGAAGAGCTACTCAAATGATTGGCTAATGCCAAACGAACGTCAAGTTCTGCCTTACATACAAAAAGAAAACCTTATCTCATGCCACAGGAAGTGATTTTGGAAAAACTGGGTTTGTCTTTACTCGTTCCACAGAATTGTATAGTGACATCTTGTATATTCTCACTCTAGTTGAGAAAGTTTAAGAGTACGTTCACATTTGTCAAGAGTGAATGAACCTAATGTGCTGTTCCACTAAAGCATCGATGAATACTTATCACAGTAGAGGTCATTTAGGTAGTTCTTGCTTTGTCCATATAACAGTGAAGGTTCTTTAAGAATGTATAATTTTATACTTGAACTGACAGTTTTCCTGAAATGCTAAATGTTACTGTTTCACTAAGCAGAATGATCTCCAATGTACAGAAGTATTACTGCAACAAGCTGATAAAAGCATTATATATATCTACGAGGCAATTGCCTTGTGACGGTAATTGCTGAGTGATCTCCCTGTCCTTATCTCGACCCACGAGCCTTTTGTTTTATTTTTTTTTCTCCCCTGTCCAGTTGAGGACGGGGAGTGATAGAGCAGCTTTAGTGGGCACCTGGCATCCAGCCAGGGTCAGCCCACCACACCCTGTCATGGTTTAACCCCAGCCAGCAACTAAGCACCACGCAGCCGTTTCCCCCTCCCAGTGGGGTGGGGAGAAGGAAAGGAGAAAAAAAAAAAAAAAAAAAAAAAAAAAAAAAGATGTAAAACACGTAGGTTGAGATAAGAACAGTTTAACAACTAAAGTAAAAATATAATACTAACAATAGTAATAATGAAATATAATAATAGTAATGAAAAGAAATATAACAAAAAAAGGAAGGGGGGAAAAAAAAAAACAAAACAGTGATGCACACTGCAATTGCTCACCACCCGCTGACTGATGCCCAGTTAGTTCCCGAGCTGCGATCCGCCCCTCCCGGCCAACTCCCCCCTGTTTATATACTGGGCATGACGTTCCATGGTATGGAATACCCCTTTGGCTAGTTCGGGTCAGCTGCCCCGGCTCTGCTCCCTCCCAGCTTCTTGCACACCTGCTTGCTGGCAGAGCATGGGAAACTGAAAAGTCCTTGGCTTAGGATAAGCGCTACTTAGCAACAACTAAAACATCAGGGTGTTATCAACAGTATTCTCACACTGAATCCAAAACCCAGCACTGTACCAGCTACTAAGAAGAGAGTTAACTCTGTCCCAGCCGAAACCAGGACAATATCCACCCCTTATTCTATACCATTTACATCATGCCCAGAGCCCACACTTTCTGATACATTTCCAATTAATCACCATCACCTTTCCTGTCTCTTAATATATACATATAGATATCATTCCCACAGTCTATGGGCCATCTCTATCAAATGTCTGTTGAGTTCATTCAGTCCATGACTTTGAGCTCCATCTGTCATAACAGTCTGTCTGGGCAGGAGGGATGGTGCAAAGTCCGCTCAGTCGGCAGAGCAGGATTGGGCTTTGGTGTGGTGTGGTGGGTGGGTGACATTGGGCGCAGCAGGAGGATGGTGTGTGGTGTTGGATTGTTGCATGCTGAAGTCAGTCCTGGTTCCATCACTACTGCACTTCACTCAGTTTTATCAAAGTTCATTCTTCATTAATCTAAGGGATTCTTACTGTAATACCATTAATACAGCATATAACAATTACAATAATGATGACATACAGTGGCAGGGTTATATAGCAATTAATATCATACAATTTGATCTATTGGCTATTCTCACCTAAAATCAAATCCCCTTGAGGCACACATCGGACTTCCCCATCCTTCTGCATCACCCACCAAGTGCACCCAGGCCCTTGAGCAAAAGCAATCCCACGAATGGGTTTGCCTTTGCCTGAGGCAGGAGTAACCCAGACTGTCTTCCCTAGCATATTTTTTATGTGCACTACAGGGACTTTATCCCCTTCTACAGTATGTAAAAGTTCTGATTGGGCAGGGCCAGCTCGATTGGCAGATCCTCTAGTGTTGACTAACCAGGTGGCCTTTGCTAGATGTGTATCCCAATGTTTGAAGGTCCCACCACCCATTGCTCTCAATGTAGTCTTTAACAGTCCATTGTATCGCTCGATTTTCCCAGAGGCTGGTGCATGATAGGGGATGTGATACACCCACTCAATGCCATGCTCTTTGGCCCAGGTGTCTATGAGGTTGTTCCAGAAATGAGTCCCATTGTCTGACTCCATTCTTTCTGGGGTGCCGTGTCACCATAAGATTTGCTTCTCAAGGCCCAGGATAGTGTTCCGGGCGGTGGCATGGGGCACGGGATATGTTTCCAGCCAGCCGGTGGTTGCTTCCACCATTGTAAGCACATGGCGCTTGCCTTGGCGGGTTTGTGGGAGTGTGATATAGTCAATCTGCCAGGCCTCCCCATATTTATATTTCAGCCATCGTCCCCCATACCAAAGAGGCTTTAACCGCTTGGCTTGCTTGATTGCAGCGCATGTTTCACATTCATGGATGACCTGTGCGATAGTGTCCATGGTCAGGTCCACCCCTTGATCACGAGCCCATCTATATGTTGCATCTCTTCCCTGATGACCTGAGGTGTCGTGGGCCCACCGAGCCATGAATAATTCACCCTTATGCTGCCAATCCAGATCCACCTGAGCTACTTCAATCCTAGCAGCCTTGTCTACCTGTTGGTTGTTTTGATGTTCTTCAGTGGCCCGGCTCTTAGGTACATGGGCATCTACGTGACATACTTTCACAACCAGGTTCTCTAGCCGGGCAGCAATATCTTGCCACAATGGGGCAGCCCAGATGGGTTTCCCTCTGCGTTGCCAGTTACTCCGCTTCCATTGCTGCAACCACCCCCACAGAGCATTTGCCACCATCCATGAGTCAGTAGAGAGATAAAGTATTGGCCATTTTTCTCGTTCAGCAATGTCTAAAGCCAGCTGGATGGCTTTCACCTCTGCAAACTGACTCGATTCACCTTCTCCTTCTGCAGTTTCTGCAACTTGTCCTATAGGACTCCATACAGCCGCCTTCCACCTCCGATGCTTTCCTACAATGCGACAGGACCCATCAGTGAACAGGGCATATTGCCTCTCATTTTCTGGCAGTTTATTATACAGTGGGGCCTCTTCAGCACGCGTCACCTCCTCCTCTGGCGATATTCCAAAATCTTTGCCTTCTGGCCAGTCCGTGATCACTTCCAGAATTCCTGGGCGACTGGGGTTTCCTACTCGACTCCATTGTGTGATCAGTGCAACCTACTTACTCCATGTAGCATCAGTTGCATGATGTGTAGAAGGGACCTTCCCTTTGAACATCCAGCCCAGCACCGGCAGTCGGGGTGCTAAGAGGAGCTGTGTTTCAGTACCAACCACTTCTGAGGCAGCTCGAACTCCTTCATATGCTGCTAATATCTCCTTTTCAGTTGGAGTATAGCGGGCCTCAGATCCTCGATATCCCCGACTCCAAAACCCTAGAGGTCGACCTCGGGTCTCCCCAGGTGCTTTCTGCCAGAGACTCCAGGTAGGGCCATTCTCCCCGGCTGCGGTGTAGAGCACATTTTTAAGATCTGGTCCTGCCCGGACTGGCCCAAGGGCTACTGCATGAACTATCTCCCGTTTAATCTGTTCAAAGGCTTGTTGTTGCTCAGGGCCCCATTTAAAATCATTCTTCTTCCGGGTCACTTGATAGAGAGGGCTTACAATCAGACTGTAATTTGGAATATGCATTCTCCAAAAACCCACAACCCCTAAGAAAGCTTGTGTTTCCTGTTTACTAGTTGGTGGAGACATAGCTGCTATTTTGTTGATCATCACATCCATTGGGATGTGACGACGTCCGTCTTGCCATTTTATTCCTAAAAACTGGATCTCCTGTGCGGGTCCCTTCACCTTACTCTGTTTTATGGCAAAACCGGCTTTCAGAAGGATTTGGATTATTTTCTCCCCTTTCTCAAAAACTTCTTCTGCTGTGCTGCCCCATACGATGATGTCATCAATGTACTGCAGGTGTTCTGGAGCTCCACCTTTTTCCAGTGCAGTCTGGATCAGTCCATGGCAAATGGTGGGGCTGTGTTTCCACCCCTGGGGCAGTCGATTCCAGGTGTACTGGACGCCCCTCCAAGTGAAAGCAAACTGTGGCCGGCACTCTGCTGCCAAAGGGATTGAGAAAAATGCATTAGCGATATCACTTGTGGCATACCACTTGGCTGCCTTTGACTCCAGTTCATATTGAAGTTCTAGCATGTCTGGCACGGCAGCACTCAGCAGCGGCGTGACTTCATTCAGGCCACAATAGTCCACTGTTAGTCTCCATTCTCCATTAGACTTTCGCACTGGCCATATGGGGCTGTTAAAGGGTGAGCGAGTCCTGCTGATCACTCCTTGGCTCTCCAGTCGACGAATCAGCGTATGGATGGGAATCAGGGAGTCTCGGTTGGTGCGATATTGCCTCCAGTGCACCCTTGTGGTAGCGATCGGCACCTGTTGTTCTTCGACCCTCAGCAACCCCACAACCGAAGGGTCCTCAGAGAGTCCGGGCAAGGTGGACAACTGTTCAATTCCCTCTGTCTCCAAGGCAGCTATACCAAAGGCCCACCAGTACCCCTTTGGGTCCTTGAAATACCCTCTCCTGAGATAGTCTATGCCAAGGACGCATGGGGCCTCTGGGCCAGTCACAATGGGGTGTTTCTGCCACTCATTCCCAGTTAGGCTCACTTCAGCCTCCAATACAGTTAGCTGTTGGGATCCCCCTGTCACCCCAGAGATACAGATGGGTTCTGCCCCTTTATAGCTTGATGGCATTAGAGTACACTGTGCACCGGTGTCCACTAGAGCTTTATACTCTTGTGGGTGTGATGTGCCAGGCCATTGAATCCACACAGTCCAACAAACCCGGTTGTCCCTCTCCTCCGCCTGGCTGGAGGCAGGGCCCCTCTAGTCCCGGTCATAGGATTCTCTACTCACTTTCTGTAAAAATGGATTAGAATTCCTTTTCATAGGATCAGGAGTAAGATCAGCCCTTCCACTCTGTCGGCCACACCGCTCGCAGTGCTCACTGGAGCCTGAAGCAACCATTTTCCTGGAAGAACCCTCATTTGTGGTTGTTTTTCCTCGCAATTCCCGTACCCGTGCATCTAGGACTGAGGTAGGTTTTCCATCCCACTTCCTCATATCCTCTCTGTGGTCAAGCAGGTAAAACCACAGGGTATCCCGTGGTGTATACCTTCTCTCTCTTCTCTCTTGCCCAGAAGAATACCTTCTCCTAATAGCTGAGGTATTGGTCCGTGCAGGTGGGAGGCAGAACTTATCTTCAAATCGCTGGAACTCTTGGGACCATTTCTTGGCTATTATGTCTGGCAGTTTCTCCACAGCCGCGACGAGGGAGGAAGTGAGACTTTCTTCGTATTGCCGAAGTCGGCGAGCCAATCCATCTACTGTTGGTCCCTCCTTGTCTTTCCAGTCCACTACTGCCAATGCATTGGCATAAGACGATGGTGCGCTCTGTGTAAACTTCCGCCACATGGGTCGTGCGCATTGGACTTCATCTGGATCTGTGGGTAACTGCCCATCGTCTGGGTCATAATAAACCATCTCCCGCACGGCTAATTCCCTCAGGTACTGGATACCTCTCTCCATGGTGGTCCACTTGCCTGGGTGACATATAACATCTTCCTTGAAGGGGTACCTTTCCCTCACACCTGATAGAAGTTGCCTCCAGAGGCTGAGGGCTTGTGTTTTTTTTTTTTTTTTTTTTTTTTTTTTTCTAATTGCCTTGTCAATGCCCCCTTCCCTAGAAAGGGATCCCAACTGCTTGGCTTCCTTACCCTCTAATTCCAAGCTACCAGCCCCATTATCCCAGCATCGGAGCAGCCAGGTGATAATGTGCTCGCCTGGACGATGGCTCAAGTCTTTTCACATATCTCGCAGCTCACTCGGGGATAGGGATCGGGAGATTATCTCCGGCTCTGCCTCTTCCTCCTGTTCTCGTGATGACCCTGGTTCACCTTCATCCTTCGCTTAAGCGAACCAATTTTTTTGTATATTTCTTCTTCTGTATAGGGGCGATTGATATTGGCACCGGTTGGTTCTCTGGTTCAGCTGCATCATCCATCGCCAAGGTTTGAGTAGCTGCAGTGCCTGTCGCCAGAGTTGGAGTAGCTGCAGCCGTGGGAGCTGATCTCTGGGTGGTATTTCTAAATAGTTGTTTAACCCTAGACAAGATCTGAATCACATTCAGGAACAGGCTGGTTCCTAGCAATAGGACCATGCTGAGTTCAACATCCCAAGGACATTCAAAATTTACCAACTCCTCCAATGCTATTGCAATTAACCTGGCAGAGAAAGGGAAGATGTGGGAAGATGTCTCCCCAATAGGTTGGCTCCCCGAGGAGAAAAGGTAGAAAGTGCAATTATTAATATTCTCTAGGAGATAGCACCCAAAGTACGGAGATCTCTCCTCCACAGATTGGTTCCCAGAGGAGAAAAGGTAAAAGGTACAATTATTAATAGTCTCCCATAGGCAGCTCCCGAAGTACAGAGGTGACAACAATGCCGAGTACAAACACCCGATTAGTTTCATGGCCTGCACTTCTGTCATATCATAAGCCAGTGTTACAAACAACAACAACATGAAAACTCTAGCCAGGTTCCCACAGATGATAAACAGCACAACAGGGAGCATATACTGCAAGTAGGGCATTGCATAACGCAATTTCAAGAACCACAACACCAACTTTGAGAGCAAACGAACCCACATTGTAACCAGTAACTATCAAACCAATACAATGAATACTTATAACAAGTTTGTTTTAACACACTCTGGTCAGATCCGTCGTTATCTCAATCCTTCGTGCCCCACATTGGGCACCAAAAAGGCTGTCGTGGTTTAACCCCAGCCAGCAACTCAGCACCACGCAGCCGCTTTCCCCTTCCCCCTCCCAGTGGGGTGGGGAGGAGGAAAGGTAAAAAAAAAAAAAGTAAAACTCGTGGGTTGAGATAAGAACAGTTTAATAACTAAAGTAAAATATAATACTAACAATACTAATAATGAAATATAATAATAATAGGAATGAAAAGGAATATAACAAAAACAAGGAAGGAGGGGAAAAGGAAAAAAAAAAACAAACAGTGATGCACAATGCAATTGCTCACCACCTGCTGACCAATGCCCAGTTAGTTCCTGAGCCACGATCCGCCCCTCCCCGCCAACTCCCCCCTCTTTATATACTGGGCATGACGTTCCATGGTATGGAATACCCCTTTGGCTAGTTCGGGTCAGCTGCCCCGGCTCTGCTCCCTCCCAGCTTCTTGCACACCTGCTTGCTGGCAGAGCATGGGAAACTGAAAAGTCCTTGGCTTAAGATAAGCGCTACTTAGCAACAACTAAAACATCAGGGTGTTATCAACATCATTCTCACACTAAATCCAAAACCCAGCACTGTACCAGCTACTAAGAAGAGAGTTAACTCTGTCCCAGCTGAAACCAGGACAATCCTCCCCCCCCCCGAGCCCATTGAGCTCTCCTGTACAGCAGCAGACTGCACGGCAATCTCCCCCTTGAGCAGGGACGCCTCTCAGGGTTATTCCTCGAGGTTGAGGCCCCTTACCGGGCATCTGATATCTATAACGAGGTAAGCAACATTTTACATTAGGCCTAAAAGTATATTGTATGCTAGCAACATTTATATATCCAGCTATAGCTTATTTATTAGAAGTGTACTAAGTAGAGTGTTTGACCACTGTCTAAATCATCATCTAATCACTGTCTAAATCATCATTTAAATCATTGTCAAATCACTTTTTAATTACCATTCAATTATTGCTTGATTACCATTTGATTTTCATTCAATCATTGATTAATTCATTTGATCATTATTTAATCATTAATAAAACCTTTTTAGTTAACCCCACAACAATGACTTCTCTTAATAATTCACCTGTGACATAGAGATTATATGATTACTTAATTATGTGAATATTAAGAGTTGCTACATCCCCATCAGTGCTTAGTGAGGTGGATCCCATTTCTCCAAGCAGACATTGATCCTCAAAGAGGGTCCCATGGTGATAGAAATTAAAACCATGTTGCTGACAGTCAGTATCAGTCCCCTCCTCCTCATGCCCTCTCTCCTCTCTAGCAAGATTGAGAGGAGCACCTGGGACCCCATGCCCCTGACCATTCCCCCCAGAGACTGGGAGGGGTTAGATCCTCTCCTGGTTACCCTGGAAGTATTGCTGGTGCCCACATGGAAGAACAGAAAGGGGTCATAGTCAGAGGATTGGACAAACTTTGGCAGTCTCTCCACAACATCCTGGATCTGGGCCCCTGGCAAACATCAAGCTTCTCTAGCCAGCAGGTCAGGTTGGCAGGTGCATGCCTCTGTGCCCTACAGCTGGGAGTCACCCAGCTTCACTGCTTATCACTCACCGCTTCCTCCATGTGTCTGGCATGGCTCAGGTCAGTCTGTCCAGATGCTTTGCTTGAAAGCACCCCAGGTCTTCCTCAGTTTTGAGGGCAATGAACTGCAGGTGGAGCAGGAGTATTATATGTGGTGCTGGAAGACAGCAGTTTCTAGCCTTTGCCTTCCACAGATTTTCCACTTGTGGTTCTGCTAGTGACAGGCTCTGCCCAGGTCTGCACTGTGGTAGGAGTCCAGGGCTCTTGAAGCTGTAGGGTCTCTGAAGAGATCCTGTCTCTGATGCTGTGCAGCCTGCTGACTTCCATAATTCCTCCACTTAGCAGCATAGCTCTCCAACAGCAGTGCACCTCCTGCAGGAAAGGTCTGGGAGAGGCCCCAGACACTCCCTCTAATCCACCAAGATCTGAGACACGCCTCTCCCTAGCACCAGCTAAAAGGGTGGGAGCTTCACCCTCCCAAAGCAGGGGCAGCTGCAGCAAAGGTTTTAGGCACTCTGCATCAAGGGCAGCTGATCATGCTTGCTAAAAGTTGCTAGGGCTTCATCAGGCCTGCAGCCCTGTGGTTCCCCTTGCCTTGTCCTTACCTGGCAGCAGTGGGTACCCTCAAGTTTCTCAGAGGGTTCCTGGGAGTTCCCCCTCTTCTACCACTAAGGGCCTTGTTTCAAGTATGGCATCACCACTCCTTGCAGTCCAGCCCCTCTCCTCTGTCGTACTCCCTGATTTCTGTCTCTCTGCCTTCTTGTGTTTGCTTTTTCCTGATATTGTCTGCAAGAATGTGACTTGTATTTCCATATTGCAATTTGAAATATTGCTTTGTATTAAGGACATGAATTAAGTATAGAAAAAGCACCAGCTATTTGGCCTAAAAGAGGAGAAAACATGAAATGAGCATTACAACCTACATATTTTAGGCTACATTGGAAATACTCTGCACAAGATTTTGTGCATTTCAAAAGTAGGTTGCAATTATCCCATTTAAGGGAAAAATCTATTAAGCTATGGATAACTATTACTGAGCTGTGAAAGATTCAGTTAATATGTAGCTTGTGTATCTTAATGGCTGAGTGAGGACACTTTCAGCCACTCACATTTATATGAATACCTGATTAAAATTTTTAGAGATGTAAGAAGATGCAAGAGAACAAGTATCATGTGACTCAGCTGGCAAGGGTCCTGAGATGGCCAAGAACAGTTCCATGTTAAAGGTCATATTACTGAAATTATGTAGCTTTTCTGCATGGCCTGAACTTTTGAGCATTAGGAATTACATTTCCAATTACAGTAGTCTGCAACATCTATTTTTGCAGCTGCATAACACAAAGGGGAGTATGGCTCTGCACTGCATACATTTCATGAGGCATGGTTGGACATTGCAAATTGCTGAACTATTTATGTTTCAGTATTGTCCAAATTAATGAAAAAACTGTGACGGAATATTCGCTCTTGTTTGCCAGATGTGTGAAAATACCAATTTGGATAAACTTCTTAAGGACTGTCTCTTAATAGAGAAACTGGTAGCAGATGAACCAGATGCTCTACAGAGAAATTCTCATTCAGTTGCTGATGTTGATGATTTGTGAAAGAAACTCTGGGGAAAAAAAACCAACAACAAACCAACAATAAGGGAGAAAAAGCTTTCTACTGAATTATAAGTATGCACTGGCAAAATACATGATTCAAAAGTATTGTGCCAAGGCTCCTAATATCATAACATTTTGGCATATTTGATTGATTTTTGTCTGTAACAACTTCCACTCACAATAGAATAATCAACAACTGGTTTTGAATATGGAGAAGGTATTTTTGCTGAGAATGTTTCTGTCATTCTTCAATTGAATGCCATGGCTCCTTTACTGAAAAAGTGAGGGTTTTTTTAATAAATATTGAAATAGATTTTAACAGCTGGTTAGCTGACATATTAAGTCCTGGGAAAAAGGAAATAATCATGTAAAATTTTCTCATTTGCTAACTGTAATGTGAAATGACTGATGAGGTTGGAGTTGATGCATGCAAGGATTAGAAACCATGCTGTAAAACCTCCAAACAATTTTGTTTCTACTGCATTTTAATTAAAAAAGCTATGAAAATACACTTGGTGATTTGAATAATGGGACTGACTCTGCAGTGACATGTGGTGTTTTTTTAATTGGAGATGATTGTAATTATTCTATTATAGTGTTAATCATGATGTGCTTATATTTTAAGGCATCTTAAGATACCAAAAAGAATTTTCAGCATTAGTACTTACTGAACTCAATTTGTTTTGCAATAATGTATATTTTATACCACTTTCAAATAAAAGTTATAAATAAAATGTTAATGTTTATTTGCACTGAGTTATATTCTGGTATATTTTCTAACTTCACAATTATAAAGATTCTAATCATTTTATTGTCAGTGGAAGCCTATATTTTGATGCCATGAAGGAGGCTGGGAACTAGAACTACTGACAAAGTGTGATTGTGCCCAGACTTCCTCATCTTGAAATGCAGCAGGACATGCATGATCAGATTTTTTTAAGTGTGCAATCTACCATTATTCATATTTTTTCTGTCTCAGATAAAAAGAATTTGGTTGACTGATATGAGCAATACTGATATTATTTTTCCAATTTAAGGCAAAAGAAATATTCTTTTAAATTCAGCATGTGAGAGCAAAGTAAAGCAGCCACTTTAGCTGCGACAATACCTGGATTATCTTCCTTCAAAACAATATCCCCAAACCAAAAACTCACTACTGTTGTGATTTTCCAGTTCCAGGTGATATTATCCAGCTGAAGATGATACTCTATGAATGAACTCCAGTTTACCAAACCAATACGTATGACAGTAATTCAAATATTGCACAAAAAAAAGGAAATTTCTTATCTAATGGGTAGACTGGAACTGTGTTTGTGCACCAGAGTCAAGCACTAAAATAGAAAGGCCCATTTCCTCAGTTTCTCCACTATATGTGAAATTATTTGGCTTTAGAGGAATGAGACACTGGTGTCAATGTCCTAAATGTATTTAAACTTCTTGCCCTGATCCTACAAACTCCGGCTGGAAGGCAGAGGAAGTTCTTATCAGTGAATTCCAGAATTTTCTATCCAACTCCTTTGAACTATCCTGTTCAGATAGGTATTTTTGAGATTTAAAAACATCTCCCCTTTATGTAGAGTTATATACTGTGACTCACAGCAGGATGAGCCGCACAGCAAAGGAAAAAGATGCTTTTTTTCCTCCAGAAATAACAGGGACCTGAACAGTTCCAATAGCATGTCCTGCCAGAAAAAGAGCAAATAGCAAATCTGTCAGCAGACACTCAATTAAATTTAAAATAAAAAAAAAGCTGATTTTTAACATTTTATTTTCCTTCTCCTACACATACATATTTACACATACTGGTTTTAAAAGTATATAATAAAATTTTTAGTTTAATATAAACTTAAAAAATTAATATGTAGAATTTTATACAGCTTAAAAGAGGGTCTTCTAAAAACCCCTTTTGAAGAAGAAGTGCTTTTGTAATCCAAGTAGTGTTGTCTGGAAAACAGATACTAGATTTCATAAGTGACTGAAGAAATGCTGCCCTGAAATGATAATTGGATGCAGAATCTGTTCTCAGATCTATCTTTTACCTGCTTGGGCACATTTTCCCAGTCTGTAAATGGTGGTGATAATTTTCCTTTGTTAATATGCACTTGGAGATCCAGAGATAAAAGTACTATCTAGATGCTATTGGTTGCCAGCTAAGTCCCTCATCTTATTTTGGAGTTAGTTCAAAAAGAACTGAAAGCTGAGAAATGCTACTCCATCTTTGATTTAAACAATTTTATGGGGAGAAGTAGAACTTCATTATAAAACACACATATAGCTACTAACATGACTCATAACTGATACTGCTATGCTAAATACAACAATCCTAACTTTTTTCATGTGTTTGCCATAAACCAGATAAAAAGCAGATGCAGAAATCTCACAGCTGTTTCAGTTTACCATGCCGGTTTATATAGTTGACTGCCATCCAGAGGCAGGAAGCTTGAAAAGGTTTCAGTTGCTACCATTGATTATGTAGTGTTCATCTGTTAATCTCAATGTAGGTAGGATTTTAAGATTTCAAACTCAAGTTTCATCTGGGGGGGGGAAAAAAAAACCCCCGAACAAACACAACACTACTAGAAAAATTTTATGCTAAAAAAATCTTTCTAGAATTTTGCTGGGTAGGGATATGAAATTGGTTTCATACTTTGTGAAAAATAGGTCTTGTTAAATGCTTTTTATTTAATTTTTGAGATAACAGATGTGGTGGATTAGGGATTACTTCACAGAATTAGGAGTTTGTGTTCTGTAAGATGTTTTCCTCTACTACACAACAGTCTTATTAGAAAAAAAAAATTATAGTAAGGCGTATACTAAAAAGAGAGCAGCTACCTGATAAATCTGAAAGGTATGATGATGGAAAGGATATGAAAGCAATTTCTAGCGTTTGGGAAGAACTGTGGATTTGTAAGAGTTTAGGATGAAGTCTATTGTCTGTGAAATGCTATGAAGTTAACATTTTCTGGTTTGTCTGTATTTGAAAGTTAGTTCAAGTTGAACTGAGGTATAAATCTGAATTGTATTAGCTATTTCAAAAGTCCTACTTCCATGCGCAGTTTTATTAAAAAAAAAAAGTGCTGAAACAACTGTAGATGTAGGGAAAACATATAATGTTGTTTTCAGATTTCACGTTAATCGCCTACTTTGACGAGACAGTTCATGCTATTGGAACTGAGGTTTTGGCCACACAGAACTTGGTAAGTGTCTCTGCATGAATTTATACATTGATTAAAATTCCTGACTGATTATGAGAGGCAGAAAAATATCCTGACCTGGGGCACGTGTCTAAGCAAAAACTGATAAAATTATTGTTGGAAGTTGGCTTGAACAGGCAGTCTACTGTGAGTAGGAGACTGGCATTTGAATACTATGCCTCTTGATTAATTCACAAGAGAAGGAATATTTGTGTTGTAAAAGACACATTTGTTTCCTGTGTTCTGCATCCCCCACCTATGCAAAACGTTAGAATTCTGGTTGTATGATAAGGCAAATGGTGTAAAGTTATTGTGTATGGAAACAAACTTATGTAGCAAAAGCTATACAAATACACTGGCTTTTCGTGGCACTCTAGTATTGCTTGTGAAAGAACATTCAGAAGAAAAAGGCTTTATTTTTATTTATTTTATTTTATTTGGATCTCTTCACCAGATTGATACATGTCGTTTTAATCACGCTGATATACTGAAAGATTAAGTTAAAAATATAAATTCACCATCTTAAATAAATAAAAAGTAGTATACTTAATACAACTTGAATGCTTTAATGAGACCCAAAGATGCTAGCTATGGTTAAATGATGGCAGTATTTTAAACGTTTGTACCATTCACTCAAACTTTTCTTGAAGTCTCAATAAGATGTCAAAAGTTCCCTAAATTCAAACTGGGTTATACAATGGTTATTTTAATGTTTGGACATTTTTTTCCCTAGCTCTTTTTGAGTTCAGTGCATAATTGCAGAATTATGAAAGCCTGACTGAAAAACAGAACAAAGAGTGTGTTGTTTAGCATCCTGCAAATATATTAATGTGAGTTGATACTTAAATAGCCTACACTGAAACATCTAGTCATTTGACAACCAAAATCAGCTAAGAAACGTCCACTGAAAGGAATATCAGTCATACGGCCATCCTACCACCACGTGTGCGGTTCTTCCCTGAACAATGTACCTATCGGTCTTTTTTCTTTGTTTAATAGAGCATTACAGTAAGTCAGGTGAGTAACAGGTGCTACACCACCACACAAAGAATAACTGGTGATTGAGAAAAATATTATGACAAGTGGGAAAAGCAATTTGACATACAGGCAAATACTTTGACAGATACAAATCTCTGAGATTAGCTGTTTTTGCTGACAGTGATGCAAATTCATTGAGATTTTCATGTACCCACAGAAGGTTTCTCAAAGCTCTTTGTAGACTATCTTACAGTTGTACTTAGGTTGACAATAATATGCTTGATATTCTATATGCTGCTTGGCCAATACAAAGTATTACTTTATATGACTTACTGAGCAATTCCAAACATTGTTTGCTACAACATTAACCAGGCAATTGGCAGCTAGGCTTTCCTTGCAGAAATGCTGTTTGTTCTTAATGGCATCTTGGTGGAAGTCAAGCATTATTCCTTTCTATTATAGGAGAACAGAAAAACAAAGAAATTGTTCATGCTTGTTCTCCTATTTGAATTAGTAACACTAGTCTCACTTGTTGATCACATTCCTTCAAATCCTGTTCAATGTAGTTGTAATTGAGCAAAGCATCGCTGGTTCTCTCTAATCAATGGTTTTGGCAATGACAGTAAGAATTAAAGTCTGTTAGATTCTCTCTCCTTGAAGAATCATAGAATATCTCGAGTTGGAAGGGACCCATAAGGATCATCGAGTCCAACTCTCTGCTCCTCACAGGACTACCTAACACTAAACCATATGACTAAGAGCATCGTCCAGACACTCCTTGAATTCTGACAGGCTTGGTGCCATGACCACTTCCCTGGGGAGCCTGTTCCAGGGACCGACCACCCTCTCAGTGAAGAGCCTTTTCCTAATGTCCAGTCTGAACTTCCCCTGACGCAGCTTCATGCCATTTCCACGTGTCCTATCCCTGGTCACCAGAGAGAGGAGATCAGCACCTCCCCCTCTGCTGCCCCCTTGAGGAAGTTGTAGACTGTGATGAGGTCACCCCTCAGCCTTCTCTTCTCCAAGCTGAACAAACCAAGTGACCTCAGCCATTCCTCATAAGTCTTGCCCTCGAGACCTTTCACCATCTTGGTCGCCCTCCTCTGGACACACTCTAATAGTTTGATGTCCTTCTTATATTGAGGTGCCCAAAACTGCACACAGTACTCGAGGTGGGGCCGCACCAGTGCAGTGTAGAGTGGGACAATCACCTCCCTCGACCGGCTAGCTATGCTGTGCTTGATGCACCCCAGGACACAGTTGGCCCTTTTGGCTGCCAGGGCACACTGTTGACTCATATTCAGCTTGCCATCGGCCCAAACCCCCAGATCTCTTTCTACGGGGCTGTTCTCCAGCCTCTCGTCCCCCAGTTTGTATGTATAACCAGGATTGCCCCGTCCCAGGTGCAGAATCTGGCACTTGCTCTTGTTAAGTTTTATACGGTTGGTGATTGCTGTGTGAGCCGACACAGGCAGGGCACAGGAACAACCACAAAACCACGGCTGAAATGCAAAGAGTAAATTTATTTTCATTCCCTTGCCAACCGGGGGATCCCCAAAGCAGCACTCAGGCAGAGGCACACAAGCGGGGACGCAGGCACTGTGGAGCTTGGTCCTTGCTAGAGGATCACTGAACCTGCTGTTTGCACCTGTATTTCAGGGATTCACACAGGCGTAGTTTACCACTGTGCTTTGATCTTTCCCACAGCAGGGCAGGAATCTCAAGCATGTTCAATAGGGTGCCTCTGAGTCTATCACAGGCCTATGTTATCTAAACACAGATGTTCTACTTGTCAAGCACACAAGACTAAACAACAATTAGTATGATATATATGTTTTTCTACACCCCAGCTGCAAGTCACTTGAGCATGTTTACAATCCTCCTCACCAATCTTCTGTTATTTTCCCACAATTGCCCAGTGAATAAGTGAACTCAGTTCAGGAAAGCACCTTTTATTCTCACAGAATCACAGAATTCCTGAGGCTGGAAGGGACCTCTGGAGGTCACCCAGTCCAACCCCACCCTGCTCAAAACAAGGTCAACTAGAGCAGGTAACTCAGAGCCACAACCAGTCAGGTTTTGAATATCTAATATTCCTGTATTTCAGTTTGTGCCCATTGCCTCTTGTCCTCTCATTGGACACCACTGAGAAGAGTCTGGCTGTCTTGTTTATACTTTTCCATCTGGTACTTATTCACATTGATAAGAAGCCTCCTGAGCTCAGCACTGGACACAGCATTCCAGATGTGGCCTCACCAGTGCTGAGTAGAGGGCAAGGATCACCCTCCTCAACCTGCTGCTGATGCTCTTGCTAATGCAGCCCAGGGGGCTGTTGGCCTTCTTTGCAACAAGGGTGCATTGCTTGCTCATGTTAAACTTGTTCAACAGGATTCCCAGGTCCTTTTCTGCCAGCTGGCTTTCCAGCCAGTTGGCTTCCAGCATGTACTGGTGCATGGGGTTATTCCTCATGCAGTCCTTAAGGTGACTTTGCATTTCCCTTTGCTCAACAAGATGAGATGCCTGTCAGCCCATTTCTCCAGTCTTTTGAGGTCCCTCTGAATGGCAGCACGCACACCCTGATGTATCAGCCGCTTCTCTGAATTCTGTATCATCTGCAAACCTGCTGAGGTCACACTCTGCCCCACTGTCCAGATCATTAATGAAGATATAATAGTATTGGACCCAATATTGACCCTGGGGTACACCACTGTTGACTCATCGCCAGCTGGATTTTGTGCCACTGATCCCAACCCTTTGAGCTGGGCAGTTCAGCCAGCTTCCATTGCACCTGATTGCCCACTCATCTAGTCTGCACTTCATCAGTTTGTCTATGAGGATGTTATGGGATGCAGTCACAAAAGCCTTGCTAAAGTCAAGATAAACACTATCAGCTGTTCTCCCCTCATTCATGAAGCCAGTCATTTCATTGTAGAAGGCTATCAGGTTGGTCAGGCATGATTTTCTCTTCATAAATCCATGCTCATAACTCCCAATCACCTTCTTGTCCTTAATATGTTTGAAAATGGCTTCCAGGAGGATTTGCTCTGTCACTTTCCCAGGGATTGAGGTGAGGCTGACTGGCCTGTAGTTTTCCAGATGATCCTTCTTGCCTATCTGGAATCTAGGGGTGACATTCACCTCCCCCAAACACCACAACCTTTCAAAGATAATTAATGGTGGTCTTGCAGTGACGTTGGCTAGATTCCTCAACACTCATAGGAACATCCCATCAGGTCCCATGGACTTGTGTATGTCCAATTCATTTCAATATTCCCTAACCTGATTCTCCTCTGTCAAAGGTACGTCTTCCTTGCTCCAGACTTTCCCACTGGTCTCAGGGGCTTGCAATTTCCAGAAGCAAGTCTTACCAGTAAAGACTGAGATGAAGAAGGCATTAAGTACTCTAGCCTTTTCCATATACTTTGTCACCAGGACCCCTGCCCCACTCAGCAGCGGGCCCATGCTTTCCCTTGTCTTCCTTCTGCTGCTGCTATGTTTGTAGAAGGCCATCTTGTTGCTATTCACCTCCCTCACTTGATTCAACTCTAGATGGGCTTTGGCTTTCCTAACCCTGTCTTTGTACACTCAGATAGTGTCTCTGTATTCCTTCTGGGTGATCTGACCCTGCTTCTACCTCATCTATGTTTCTTTATTATGTTTTACTTCTGTCAGAGCTCCTTGTTTACTTCTACAAGCCTCCTACCACCTAGGCTTGACTTCCTGCACATCAGGAAGGACTGTTCCTGAGCTTGGAGGAGGTGATCCTTAAAAAAACCCCAGCTCTCTTGGGCCCTTCTTTTTAGAACCATCTCCCATGGGATTCTTCCAGGCCAGTCCATGAGCAGGCAAAGGTCTGCTCTCCTGAAGTCCAGGGTTGTGATCCTGCTATTTGTTTTGTTCCCTCCTCTCAGGACCCGAACTCCACCATCTAATGGTCATTGTATTTAGGCTGCACAGCCTTAAGTGTCCCAGGAGTAGTTGAATCTGAAGTTAAATTTTACCTTTTGTAAATTGCTCAAGACTTAGAACTATTTGATTTTATATCAAATATATGCGCTCTGTGGATAACATTCTTTTGGAAGTCTTTAAGGCTCCGTTTAAAGAAGGCTTTCTAATGTTTCTGTCTTTATCTTACCTCATTTGATTTTCATTCCCTAAGCATGGAAGTGCAATAAATGCCATACTGATGTCCACCTCTAACAGACTACCCACTGTCTACTTTAAAGGTGACTTCTTGTAAGGAAAAAGACTTTTCTCCTGATCATTTAAAACAGGTTTTACTGTAACCTCCTTCTGAATTGCAAATATTTTGCTACTGCTACTTGCAATTAACATTTCCCAGTAAATGCTTTTTAAATCTTGTATTTCCTGGTCTTTCCACAATCTTAGACAAAAGGTTAATAGTTGCTTTTGTTCAAAGACTTTACCTTTTTACACATAGGTAACATGGAATTTAAGTTTCATGATCTCTGTAAGGGTAATGTATTGCTGTTGTTTTTTCAGAAGCTAAAAGGAAGAGGGAATGATGCAGTTTTAGGGGAAGATTATTTTCTATACACAGGAAAGACTCAGCTGATTAATGAAACAAAAAAAGTATGTTGTTGTAAGGGCAAGCAAATGCTCCATATTCTGAGATTTGCCCTGTACCTCTAAAAAACCCCCACTTTTTTGTTTTCAGAAAGGATTGCTTATTTGTCCTTATGAACAGTCATATTGTTGATGCATGGATGGTTTATCATTTATCATTTGCCTTCACAGTATCTGAAAACTGTGCTCACCAGGGGAACCCTATGAATTGCAAAGTCCCACTCAGTCTAATTTCTGGAGCAACTTTGAAGGAAAGGGAAAGAAGAAAGGGAATGTATGTGTTTTGACTATGCAATGGTTGCTGATAAATCAGTTCTCTTCAAAGCATAGTTTGCACCTGTTTTTACACATTAAGAATAGGAATTATTAAGTAATAACTTTCCTCTTCCAGGAAAGGTGTTAATGCATATTTTTGAGAATTTAATGCAATGACTGTAAAGCTGTTCTCTCGAGCACCCCATCAACTCTGGATAACTCCGCAATTGCAAAGGGCTTTCTGAAATCATGGTTAGAGTTCCAGGATTGGAGCTCAGTCAAAATCTATTGTTTGGATTGTCAGGAGATTGATGTTGGAATCCCCAGCTGGGAGAAGTTTAAGGATTTCTGCACTGCAGGCATGGAATACCTTGGTCTTTGCTAGTTAACCTGACATTATTGCTCGTATGAGTAAGGTGAAGGTAAAATTAAAGAATTTATTTACTGAATCTAAGTGCAACAATCCAGTTACTAAAAGTATAAAAACAGGTGAGCAAAACTGAAAAGAAGCCCCTACATGTATTAATCCAGCACTTAGATCACAGCTAAAGTTTTCTCTTGGCCTACATCCTGTAAGAAGATGTTAAGGCATGTCTGTTAACCATTGATTAGAGAGAAGATGATGTTAGGGCACTGCTTGTACATTGATTCCCCTCCTGCATGTCTACCCATTTTATTTAACTTTTTTTCCTCAATAGCTGTTTTTTATTATAGGAGAGGGAATGGCTCTTAAATACTTTTAAATTTTGAACAGTTTGGCTAAAACAGATTCATTGTTTGCTTCTGGCATTTTAATGGCAGCCTGTGTGAACCAAGGCTTTTGGCATTGTTTCTTTTTTTTCTTGCTATTTTTCTGAAATCCAAATTAATTTTTTTCATATTATTTTCCAAGCTAATTTTGTCCTGTGGTAGGGACTGACAAATATAAAATTTAAAGTGTTTTGCTTCTGTTTTGTTTTTGGGAAGGAGACCAGTAGCTCAGAATTTCATATTTACTATTAAAGGTTTTACCTGAGGTGGGGTATCCCAGTCAGTTCTGACAGCACAGAATTTTTCTATTATTTGTGAATTTTAGAGCTCATTTTTCTGGTACCCTCCACTGAGAGATGCAAGGAGAAAGGACACAAATGTTCAAAGCAATAATAGCTTCTACACCTCTGCTAACTGTCTTTGGATGAAATGTACTAGTCAAAACACAGGAAATCTTTATGTAACGTTCCTATAGATAGAATAATCATACCAGAGTTTAATTTTGCATAATATATAACAAAAGATCTTGAATTCTCCAGTTAAATTTCTCTAAGCTTAAGCTAATTAAGAAGCTATCAGGATGGCTGAAAGAAAGGATTTAACTTGGATCTTAAATCTTGTATTTTTGGAATTTGGATTCCATTTAGAAAAAGAATATGAGTGCACTGATTAGCATTTTGAAATAAGTACTACCTGAAACATATGCATAGGCATTTTTAAATAAAATAAATCTCTGACAATTGCTTGGAATTAAATTCCTGTAACATATTAAGCATCAATAAAGGAAGCACTACCCAGGCTTATCTATGGAGATTCCATAACAACTGACCTTGTTGGAGATATGCGAGAAACAAAAACAAAGGATGCTATTTAGTTAACGAGGCGTGACCTTGAGAAGAGAAACAAGATGACACCATAAGTCAGTGGGTAAAGACATACCAAGATAAGCACAGGGGCAACCAAAGAGCTACTTGAACTGTGAGTGAACTATCCTAATTAACATACTAGAAAACCCACCCTTGAGTAGGGAGAGCCCCCTACCAACAGAAGCCCCTTCCTCACAGAACATGCGCAGTAAAAAAGGAGGACACTGCGACTTTAAGTGGAGATGAGACTTGCGAGAACCAATAGGAACGAGAGTAACTAAGCAAAACTGTAAAAATACTGATAACTGTTGCTTGAAAGGTATAAAATGCTTTACCGTGTGTTAACCAGGTGTGCTAGCTTTGTGGAGTTACCACCTAGCACCCATCTCTGCGCAGACATGAAATAAACAAATATCTCGGCTCTGTGTGTTAATCGGCTTTTTTGCACACCGGGTGAAAGAATCCTGATTTTTTGGGACAACATTTTGGCGACCCAGATGGGACGGCCATAAGGCCTTGCCCGGATCGTCTTGTCGTCCCCGACAGCGGACCGGACCAGACTGAGCTCCAGCGCGCACCGACCTATTGATCGGGGACTCCTCCGGATTCCCTCCAAAGCCGGGGCGACAAGCGACTCAAAGGTGCAACGCCAACCAGAGATATTTGTATCAGGGTGAAAGGGGAATGAATCCTTGGATTGGTGAGTATAAAATTTAATTACAAATTCAATGACTCCCATGGAAGGTTAAAGGGTAAAGTCGCACGTAGACGCTTGGCAACGGGTGCCGTAATTGACCAGGGGGGTCAGAGCCGAGTGCGCATCAAGTCGCCAGGGGGGCGCATAAAGTCGCACGTAGACGCTTGGCAAAGGGTGCCGTAATTGACCAGGGGGGTCAGAGCCGAGTGCGCATCAAGTCGCCAGGGGGCGCATAAAGTCGCACGTAGACGTTCGGCAAGGGTTGCCTTAATTGACCAGGGGGGTCAGAACTGAGTGCGCATACTGACCAAGGGGGGTCAGAGCGGTACTGACCAAGGGGGGTCAGAGAGGAAATTACTGACCAAAGCGGTCAGAGTGGTAATTACTGACCAAAGGGGTCAGAAGGGTAATTACCGACCAAGGGAGTCAAAGCCGGCAAATAGGTAAATTCGGTTAAAATGGGAGCAAGCCAATCCGTGATTCCTCCCTGTAGCCCTTTGGGGTGTATTTTGAAAAACTGGAATAAGTTTGGGGGAAATCTAATGACTAAAGATAAAATGAAAAGATATTGTAATCAATGGTGGCCAAATTATAAATTGGGTTATGATGAAGTCTGGCCAGAAAATGGATCGGTAAACTATAATGCTATATTACAATTGATGTCGTTTTGCCGTTGGATGGGGAAATGCGACGACGTACCTTATGTTGATGTCTTTATGACTTTGTATAGAAAATCTGATATGCGGGAAAAATGTAAGCTAAAGACTGACCTAGTGATGTATACAGCTTCTGAGAAAAAGGAGAGTGCTTGTTGCATAGGCTGTGATGATAGAAAGACTGCAGGGGGAGAAGAGCAGAAAGATGTGCAACTGTTAGTCCCGACAGCCCCACCACTATACAAAAGCAGTGCTGGACAATTGCCAATCGATCCTAATTTACAATCGGGCAATGATAACTTTAGCCCCATTTCCAGCCGGACTAGGGGGCACGCTGAACCAGTTGTACAGGCTCCCCTGAGACAAGCAGTGGGACCGGAAAGACTGCTGGTTTTTATACATGTTCCGTTCACTACCTCTGACCTGTTAAATTGGAAACAATCTGTTGGATCCTATAGGGGAAACCCTGAGGGAGTACATCAACTATTAGAAACTATAATGTTAACACATAATCCCAACTGGGGAGATATACAGGCTCTGCTAAATACATTCTTTGCGGCAGAGGAAAAGAGAATGGTGATTGAAAGGGCCGGGGAAGAAGGGGGAAGGAGAAACAGGCAAGAAGATTCTGAGGAGTTTCTGCCTACTAAAAGGGACCCAGAATGGGATCCTAATAGGGGGGGATGAGGGCTCAACTGAAGCAGTATCAGCAGCTGATACTATATGGGGTTCAGCATGGAGTGCCTAAACCGAAGAATGTGTCTAAGCTTTACGAGGTAAGGCAGGGTCCGGAGGAAAATCCATCAGCCTTTTACGAAAGGCTATGTGAGGTAGCTAGAAAATGGACAGACTTGAATCCGGATGATGAGGCAAATCAGAGGATGTTCAATATATGTTGTTTATTGGGTAGTCGACTCAGGATATAAGGAGAAAGTTGCAGAAAGTTGATGGAGCTGGGGAATGTCGATCTCACAATTGATAGAGATAGCGTATAAGGTTTATAACAATCGAGATGAGAGGGAAAGAAAAGAAAAACAGAACAAAATAAAGTTGCAAGCATCTTTGCTGGCAGCGGCAATAAATGGAAATGATGTTGAAGGGAAGGGTAGAGGAAAAAGTAAAGGAAGAGGAGGATGTGGTGGCATAATGCAGGGAAGAGGATCGCAAAAACGAACCCCTTTAGGGCTAAATCAGTGTGCAGTCTGTAAACAGGAAGGACACTGGAAAAATGAGTGCCCGAAACGAAAGAGGCCAAAGGAACGGGATCATATAGAAAATTCTAATCTTATTATGTTAGAAGATTCAGACAATGAATGAAGGGGACCGGGGGAGAACATTAAAGTCTCCCCAGCTGATCCCCTGGTTCCAGTTAAGCTGGGGAATGAGACCATAGATTTTTTAATTGACAGTGGGGCTACTCATTCAGTGGTCACCAGTTGTAAAGGACCTCTAAGTAAAGTAACTATACCTATTGTTGGGGCAAAGGGAAAAAGAACAGTAAGGCCATTTTTACAACCAATGGAATGCACAACTGGGGGAGCTAAATTAATTCATGAGTTTCTATACATGCCAGAATGCCCCCTACCTTTACTGGGACGAGATATATTATGCAAACTAAATGCACAAGTAACCTTTTCTAAGAATGCTGTACAGCTCCATATCCCACCTGAAACTGCCTGGAGAGCTCAGATCTGCTTGCTGACAGATGAAACATCAGAAGAAATTGAAGAGAATATTCCAGATGCTGTATTAAATGCAGTAATTCCCCTGGTATGGGCTTCAAAAAACCCAGGTAAAGCAAAAAATGTGAGTCCGATTAAAGCAGAACTAAAAGAGGGGGCAAAACCAGTAAGGGTGCATCAATATCCTATTAGGCTGGAAGCTCGCAAGGGCCTCGAAGCCCTGATAAATACCTTTATTCAATATGGATTACTCAGAGAATGTCAATCTGAATACAATACACCGATTTTACCAGTGAGAAAGCCTCACTCCCAGGATTACCGATTAGTGCAGGACTTGAGGGCTATAAATCAGATAACGAAAGATATACATCCTACGGTGTCCAACCCTTATACTTTGTTAGCTTCTGTACCTGAAAACAATGCCTATTTTACAGTGTTGGACCTAAAAGATGCCGCCTTCTGCATTCCAGTGGATGAACAGAGTCAAACACTCTTCGCTTTTGAATGGGAGAATCCGACTACTGGAAGGAAAGGACAACTGTGTTGGACCGTTCTTCCCCAGGGATTTAAAAATAGTCCCACTTTGTTTGGTGAGGTACTGGCTAAAGAATTAGAACAATGGCGAACTAATAATGATAACGTTACTCTCTTACAGTATGTGGATGATATCTTAATTGGAGCAGATACTGAACAGACTTGTACTGAAGCTACAGTAAGCCTACTAAACTTTCTGGGACTGGCTGGATACAGGGTCTCGAAGAAGAAGGCCCAAATTGCTAAGGAGCAAGTCCGGTATCTTGGTTTTAATATATCAAAAGGACAACGAGCACTAGGGGAAGAAAGGAAGGAGGCTATATGCCGAATAGCAGTACCAAAAACAAAAAAGCAGCTAAGGGGGTTTCTGGGAATGGCCGGATTCTGCTGGATATGGATCCCCAATTTCGGACTTACAACCAAGCCCTTATACGCAGACACAAAGGGCCTTGTGGGGAGTTGTTAGAAGGGACTCCAGAGTGTCGGAGTAGTTTTGATGAAATTAAAAAAAACGATGGAAGCTCTCCTCAAGAAACTACATGAAGAAACTCACATGGGAGCCGATGCTATGATAAGCAGTGTTAAGAGATACGCCGTAGGGCCAAAAATGCAGACAAATGCAGATATAATAGTAAAAAGATGTCAAATCTGTTGTGCAAATAATCCCAAAATACAAAGAAAGCCACCAGCAGGTGACGTAAAAAGAGGAATAACCCCTAGGGAATACTGGCAAATAGATTTCTCTGAATTACCAAAATGTGGACAACATAAGTATCTACTTGTTCTAGTGGATACGTTTTCCGGATGGCCTGAGACTTTCCCTTGTCGCAACAATGGGGCTAGGGAAGTAATTAGGATATTACTAAAGGAAATAACCCCCCAGATAGCTAGAGTTGGACCATATGTCGTTAAAAGGGTTGGACAACAACGACTTTTGTTTAATCCGTCATGGTCCCTCAAACGGGTAGAGCTATCAATGCAGATTAATATCTCTGCAGTTAAACCAGCCTGTTCACCATTCGTAAGTGCGTCCTATACAGGATGGTTAGCATGGTTACATGGGCAGTCTCTTACTCTTCCAAATCGAGTAAAAAGAAATGTAACTGGTATCCTAGGGACAGGATTGGGAGTCTTAAACAGCATAGATATGAAATACTTGCAAACAAACTCAGTACAGCCACACATGATCTAAAAAAATTAGAACATCCATTGCGATCCTCCCTGTCAGGTTTAGGAACTCGTCAATGGCTGTTATCTGATATATTGCCTCAGCGGGAAAGGGTTAATGAAAAGGACCACCAATAATCATAGATGCACTTGGTATAGCCCAAAATAATATTTCTCTAGCTCTTAGTTGCATCCAGGCTCAACTGTGGGTGCAATATACAATAGCAGCAATTGTAAGAGAAGGTGAAGACGGCACCTTACCTACTGAAATTCGGAAAATAATCTGGGAAAAGGCAACTGCATTTGAAAGAGAATTCCAATCATGGTGGTATCTGGGCAATTTCACTCACAATCCTATCCATAACAAAGCCACGGCCTTTGTTGTAACCATACAGAATGCATCGGTAAAAACCATCTACCCGATCATTGCGTTAGGCTTAAATCACAATGGGACTGTACTCTATCCATTAGAGCATAGAGTATGGGCCCAACGAGACAATAACAGATGGCAGACTGTTGAAGTTGATGCATGTGTGGTACGGGAACAACAGGGATTTATTTGCAAAAGTAATACCATCAAAGCTCAAGACACTTGTCTTGACACTGGGGAAAATGTTTGTCACTTTGAGATACATCCAAAAGAAATCCCTGGAACTGTACTCATATACATTGGGAAAGGATGTGTGTGTATAAGAACTCTATGTAATTTTATAGTTGTAGATAATATTACTGTCGGGATAAAAAATCACTCAAATACTTGCATTTGTAACTTTTACTAACATTATAGGATGTGATTTCAACTATTCAGCTCCAGTTATGACTTATCAGCTAATACAATCCAATTATACTTTAGTTAAGGATCTATTGCTTACTTCCATTGGGATGGATCTCACACTGGTGAAAAAATTTTTACAACATAATGATCTACGCCAGTTGCTGGAACGTGCCCGAGAAGAGGGACAAAAGACTTTCATCACCGTTCACCATGACACAGAAGAGATACATCGTGTTTTGGACCGGGTGAGGAAAGATGGAGAACATAGGTGGTGGGAAGCCTTCCTTGGATGGTCACCCAAGACAACAGGCATTCTTAATCTCATGCTACACCCTGTTGTGATCTTGTTATTGCTAACATGTTTATGTTTACTGCTTATAATCATACTGTATTTTAAGGTTTGGCACATGATGAAGAAATTGCTCTAATGCAATCACCCAGGGTATGCACGCTCATGACAGAGGGAGATAAATCCCTCAAACTTGAAAACTTCCCTATAAAGGACAGGAAAAAATTCCAGCGAGACATATGTCAATGGGAAGGAACCTATGAGCAGTTTTGGAAAATTTTGAAATCTCCCAGAGACTGAAGTTTTAGAATGAAAATATCTAAGTGAGACTTATTTTAAATAAGAACTATTTATCTAAGTCTCAAAGGGGGGAATTGTTGGAGATATGCGAGAAACAAAAACAAAGGATGCTATTTAGTTAACGAGGCGTGACCTTGAGAAGAGAAACAAGATGACACCATAAGTCAGTGGGTAAAGACATACCAAGATAAGCACAGGGGCAACCAAAGAGCTACTTGAACTGTGAGTGAACTATCCTAATTAACATACTAGAAAACCCACCCTTGAGTAGGGAGAGCCCCCTACCAACAGAAGCCCCTTCCTCACAGAACATGCGCAGTAAAAAAGGAGGACACTGCGACTTTAAGTGGAGATGAGACTTGCGAGAACCAATAGGAACGAGAGTAACTAAGCAAAACTGTAAAAATACTGATAACTGTTGCTTGAAAGGTATAAAATGCTTTACCGTGTGTTAACCGGGTGTGCTAGCTTTGTGGAGTTACCACCTAGCACCCATCTCTGCGCAGACATGAAATAAACAAATATCTCGGCTCTGTGTGTTAATCGGCTTTTTTGCACACCGGGTGAAAGAATCCTGATTTTTTGGGACAACAACCTGAGCTCAGGGAAGTATCACAAATTTGCAATCTTTTTCAGCCCAGATATAGCTTAAAAAATACTTCAGTCCCTTCTCAGTTCAGGTTTGGGGTATGGAAGGTCTTAAAAGCTAAAATATTCATGTCTGAAACCTTAAGTCTTTCAGTGCCAAGATACACAGTTCTTTACCACCTAAGCAAGACTGCAGTTAGATCCTTAATACTGATCACCCACATGCATAGTGCTCAGTCTCATTTTCTCCAGTCAATTTAACTTTTAAAGAGAGCTTGAACTGTAACTCCAGGTAAAATCAATTTAATTGGTATAGATTCCCAGTCAAGTTATAACAAAACCATTAACAACCTATTCCATTACAACCCTTCCTGTTTAAACAGTTAGGGTAAGTTTTCAAGGGTTTATTCCCTAGGGTAATTAAACTACCTCTTATTGAACTTGGCTACCAAAAGAGCATTTAAATGAGAAATCTATTTTTCCTTCCATTTCTTGTGGTCATATTTTAATTTGCTAGCAGAGCATTCAGTGGATTTCATGCCAAATCGATTAACAGAGCTAAACTTGACCTATTAAAGGTGGGGGTTTGTACCTAGACTCTTTGGTATTCCGGTTTTAAAATAAGAAGCCTTTCGCTTTGCTAAAGAACAAGGAAACCAGTTAACAAGGTACTCAGGCCTCGTTCGTGCAGGGATTGGTCAGACGCGCTCACAACTGCACCTTCCCCACGTGTGATGGAGCTATCTAACCGCCTCAGTCACCCCAGCAGGGCGCTGCGTGCGACGTCTGGGCTGTCGTGCTCGCTTCCTCCGTTATGCGGGCGCCGGGGCTGCTCCTTCCCGCCCCCCCCCCGCAGGATCTGCGGTCCGGTCCCCTGGCAGCCTGGGGCGGGTAGCGTGTGCGTGAAGGGAAGCTGGGGGAGGGGTGGACGCGGCCCCGCGCTGGTCCCGCCCTGGTAACGGCGGCCTGGCTGGCTCCTTGGGAAATCGGAGGGAAGAGAGGTTTTTTTTCCTCTCCCCTCTTGCAGGGGGGCCCTCACGGCCGAGCTTGCAGTCCCATCTGCGCGGAGCGAGGGCGCCGGCTCCCTGTGAGCCCCAGCCGGCACGGGAAGAACGGCTGTCTGCCCAGAAACACCTCTAAGGAGCAGTCGAGTTTGCCGCTAGAGCGCCCGCATATTAGGACGCTCTGGCAGGCGCCGCGTGCTTCTCTCTCTCGTCAGGCCCGCCTCTCTGGTTGTGTGTGGCACCGCCGCGAGCGGAGCAGTCGTGCAGGCTCCGCCATGATGAACAGTGGAGGGATTGGGGTGCCGCTCGGCTTCCCCTTGGGCCCCACGTCTGTTATCCAGGTCACGAACCTGTCCTCGGCAGTGACCAGTGAGCAGATGCGTACTCTCTTCGGCTTCCTGGGAGATATCGAGGAGCTGCGCCTCTATCCCCCGGAGTAAGTAGGGTCTGCGCCGGCCTCCGGAGCGATAGAGACTTGGGATGAGGAAGAGGCCTAGGGGGGTCGAGAGGATGGAGGGAAGGAAAGAGGCAGAAGGCCCTATGTGCCATCTTGAGTGTGGACACCAGAGTTTCCCGCACGGGGGGGGGGGTTGCGTGGTCCCACCCCTTTGTATGGGGCAGGAGCGCTAGGGGAAAGGGGCTTCGCCCGGACCTAAGATGGCGGCCCCGGTCTGGAGGAGGGGAGCAGCCGCCGCATCTCCGGAGCGGCCTGTAGAAACACGGCGGGTTTTGTGTTCTCGTGGTGGCGGCCAGGGCCGCGGCCACCCGGTGGAGGCTGCCGGCACTGAGTCACAGCCTAAGGCCTGGCGAGAAGTGTGCTCCCAGGCTGCCCCGAAACGCTTCCCCGGCGCAGGTCTCGTTTCCTCCCTTTTTCCGAAAACCTCTTTTCTGGGGCTCACCTTTCTCTTCGCTCGGACTCATCCCAAGTGGAGGGGGGTGGGGCGGGAGCGCCCCAGGCCCGACTCCCGCCCGGCTGGCTGCCGGGCCGTGCCGCCCGGGCGATGCGTGCCGGTGGGACCAACTCTTTTTGTTCGAAGGGCTCTTTTCTCCTTCGAGAAAGGGCCGCTCGAACAGAAGCCAGCATAGCTGTTAACAGAGGAACGGTACCTGCCCTGTGCTCATAAATGCTCCCGATAAGACGTTTGCAGTAAATGAAAGTTAATAACGGACATTACACATTTCTCTAAATTGTAGCTGTCCTCATTATGTCAGCTGCATGCGAGGGATCCGCTCAAATGGGGGATAATATTGTTATTTTGCGAACCTCAGTGTTTCTTCCAAGCAGATGGTGGCCAACAGAACAGGGGAGGAAAAGAAATAATTTTTACTTAACGCATCTGTTGTATTAGGAAGTGAATGACAGACGTGCCCTTTCAAACCTTTTTTTTTTCTTTTTCCTTATGAAAATTAAATAGGAATAGCAAAAAGGGGCAAGGGGAGTCATTCACATCCATACTTCAATTTTAATACAAAAGACAGAGGAATAAAATTTCAATTTTTTTAAAAACTAAATAGCAAAAACGTTGGTATTTGTCCATTTTTAGCTGTTACTAGATTATACTTGGCTAGGTTTGAATGAGGACCATTCAGAAAAACTAAATGTGATTTAATATGTGTATAAAGTATATGTAGTAGGCATCCATTCATGTAAAGATAAAACAGCCTTACCAAATTTTAAACACTCTTTAATAGATTTACGGTGATTTTTGTACAGTTTTCTAGGTTTTTACTTTGGACTTGTTCCACAATACAGTTAATACACTTGTTTTCTCCTGACTTAATATTTTTTTTGTTATAGCTGTTGCTCTTATTTTTCACTGTTATATAGCAGATTTTAAGGCAAATAGCTATTTTCTTGACATTTTGTATGCAAATAATGTTTGTGCCTATGTATAAAATTTTGCCAGTCTGTATACACATAAAATCTTAAAATCCAGTACCATAGCAGGATTTGACTTGGAAATGTCAAGGTTATAATGTAGTAAACATCAGTTCTAAATGACTAATTTCGTTTTCAGAGATAGGATGTGGGATTGTGATTATTTATTTTACTCTTGGTTTTATTTACAATTTTTATGCATAACTTTTGGAAATATGCATTTACTTGCCAAATAGTTCTGGACATTTGACCTGACTTTCAAATTATTACCTTGGAAAAAAATTAAGTATTTAATCTAATGCTCTTCTTGTGAAACAGTAAAAACATGCTTCCTATTGACTCTGAAAATATATTTTAATATTATGATAAGTTCAGAAAATAGTGTTTCATTGATAAGTGCATGGATAGCAAAGGTATCTCAAGCAAAAAGATGCTATAATAGATGTCTGCAATTTGTTAAAATTATTTTCTGCTCCTACTTTTTCCTTAGGCATTTAATGATTTAAGGCTTAGATTTTTTTTTTTAAATAAATTCTTTCTGTTAATTCAATTAGAAAGGAAGTTTGCTTTTTACATTAGAGTCAACATCAGACAAAAATTCATGTCATCCCAGTCTTAGCTTTAAAAACATTTCTGTTAAGCAATCCAAACTTCCGATGTATTCTAGAGCATGAATTTTGTTACCTTCATGGAACAGTGGTAAACTCACTTTTCAGTCTGGTTTCTAGCTGAAAAACAATTCACTAAATTGAATTAGTGGATTACAGATCTCATGGATATTGACTACTGAATGACGAATATTAATATGCTCTTTTAAATTTATTTCATGCTGAGGAATAAGAGGAAGGTGACATGGTAGCTTTCAGTTGTTCCAGAATATTTGTGTTATCTAAGTTAAGTAAAAGTTTTCACTGAGATTGGGACCCCGTTTGCTAGCCTTTTGCCATGGTTTGACCCCAGCCAGCAACTCAGCACCACGCAGCCTCTCCCCCCTCCTCCCTCCCAGTTGGATGGGGAGGAGGATCAGGAAAAAAAGTAAAACTCGTGGGTTGAGATAAGAACAGTTTAATAACTAAAGTAAAATAAAATACACTACTAAGAATAACAAAACTATAATAATGATAATAGTAATGAAAAGGAATATAACAAAAAAAAGAGAGAAATAAAACCCAAGAAAAGACAAGTGATGCACAATGCAATTGCTGACCGATGCCAGAGCAGTGATCCGTCCCTCCCGCCCTCCCTGTTTATGTACTGGGCATGACATTCCATGGTATGGAATACCCCTTTGGCTAGTTTGGGTCAGCTGCCCCGGCTCTGCTCCCTCCCAGCTTCTTGCACACCTGCTTGCTGGCAGAGCATGGGAAACTGAAAAGCCCTTGGCTTAAGATAAGTGCTACTTAGCAACAACTAAAACATCAGAGTGTTATTAACATCATTCTCACACTAAATCCAAAACACAGCACTGTACCAGCTACTAAGAAGAGAGTTAACTCTGTCCCAGCTGAAACCAGGACACCTTTGTACAGAAGCACATAGTTAAAATAAAGCCAACAGTTCTTATTTTAAGAATAATATATAGTGTAATATTAAAAGAGTATTATCCTAACTTTTTTATAGATAAAGTGATGTGGTGAAATAAAGTTACATGTTGCATTGTGTAGAATTGTAACTTGTTTTCTCTCTAATTCTGTATTGAAAATATTCAGCGTACATGCAAAATATTTTTACTTAGTCAAGCATGAGTTTGCAGAGCAGAGTGAAGTTGTGTTCTCTTCTGTATGCATCATCTCATGTATAAAAAAAGAGCATTCAAGTTAAGAGATTTACTGTAATATTTGTAATCCCATTGCCTTTGCTAGGCATGTTTATTTCTAATGGATATGAACTTGTAGTTCTGTTGATGCTCAACAGTAAACAGAATATATAGACATATATATGTATATGTACATGCATACACACACTTTATAAAACATATGAACTCCCCTTTTTCTAATCTAGCATTATGGTCTTTCCAAATAAAAGTGTAAATTATCCTTCACCTCTTCCAAGTCAATCATGTTTGTCAGCCTTCTACTTCTTCCCTTAATCTTCTGAAGTCTAATCCATAAAATCTGATTGTATTAAATACTTAAATTTTTTAATAACACAACTACTTTTTTTTTTTTTTTTGATTGAAAGGAAATAAATCTCATTCTGGTATTTGTGAATTAACTTGGTCAAGGACATGGACCATTTTGGAGCATTGCTCTTGATAATTTAATTTCTTTTTTAAATATTTTTTCCCATTCTTGGAAGATGCAGCATTACATGTTATCTTTGGATTTTTTTTTTCCTAATCCTCTGATTTTTTGCTCTGTCAGAGCAACCCAAGAGGTTTGTAGAAGTGGTGAATTTGATCAGATGATCATTTCAACCTTATAGGAAATTCCTTTGATAACACTGTTCCAGTATAATTCATTGTGCAGCACCCTACTGCTGACTTGAATGAAAAAAAAGAGAAGATTTATGACTTACTGGGGAGTGAGGATGATGTATCTGGCACCTATAGGCTCTTCAATGATTGTAGAACAAAGTATAAGGCTATGCTATGGTTGTCTGAACTAGCATTATGAGAGAGAAGAGTTCCTTTTTATCCATTTTCTACATTTTTCCAGTCTCCTGTCATTAACATGTCCCTTGGTTTTATAGGGAGCAACAGAGAATTTCTTTAAAAAACTAACAGGAAGTCTCAATTGTTGAATATAATTACTTACAGATTACATTAAATAGAAAGCATATTAATGTTAGATTAGTTCACTTAAAGTTCTTGTAAGCATGCAAAATGTGGAGGGGAAGAGAGAGAAACCACCTCAGTTTTTTTAATGCATTAAATAAAATGCAGGTTCTTTAAGATGACTCTTCAGTATTCCTAGTGAGCTTCCTGAACCCGGTGACTTTTCCCAGCAATTAATATCTTAAGACTGTGGTTTTAAAGTAGTAGTTTCTGTTAGGGTCCTTTATTTTGTATACTGAATTGATTGGGAGGACTTTTATGAATGTTGAGTTAAATCACACTGTGCTCTTTGGTAGTTTGTCACTTCATGTTTTATCTTCATTCATCAAAGTCCTTCAGTTTCTTCAGTCACTGCTAATCAGACATCCCTTTAAGAAGGATGGATTTCATACCTGTTGTGTTCCTGAAAGCCTAGTTCTCCATGAGGAAGTGTCTATCATGTATTAGAGGTTTCCGCACTTTATGCAGATGGCAGTAAATGCTACTTTATTATTATTATTTTCCGAAGAGGCCTGTGTGAACTATGAGTAGTCCACTTTCAGATTCGGCGTTGAGGGCATTGGAAACTCTTGGCACTGAAGAAGTTGTTTCCATATGGTCATCATCCTGATTTTAGCTACTTGTCAGTAAGGCTTCATTGGCACTGAAAGCAATATTCCTTTTTATTGAAAAACCATTAATGTGAATCATCTTTCAGTGGGTCAGAGATGCTTGTTACTGGTGGCTGTTTGTATTTACCTATTTTCTTACAAGAAAATTTTAAATTTGACTTGATTGTATAACTATATACTGTTCTGCTCTCTGGAAGGCTTTCCATTGGAACTTTAATCTAAAAATTGAAAGCACCTATTTGATGAATAACATCAGTAAACAAGTATAAGTTATATGGAGGTGGGAAAAGAGGTGGTATTTTTTTATCCACTCATTTTACTCTTAAGTAATTTGTATTTGATTATCAAATCTTAAAGAGATTAGCTGAGTTTATGTTTTATCATGCTGCAACTGTCTGCTGTATTGGTTTAAAATTGGTGTCAAAAACTTGCCTAAGAAACTTTGACTTCATGAGATTTTTAACCCTTTCCTTGTAAGACTTGTCTCTTAAAGACTGCTGTAGGTGGCTTTCAGTGCTCAAAGGCCCCTTTTATTCCATTTCATTACTATTGCCAAGCATTTTGGTCACCTCTTCTTCCCTGTCCCATAAACAGAGCTTTAGCCTTGAGAAGAAGGATATTCAGAGAATTTGTGTTTTGTTTTGTTTTTTTTTTACCAACTGCTCAGAAATGAAAGTAAGGGATGATTGTAAAATCCTTTCAGAAAATAGGATTTCTATGTTGTTGGGTTTTTTAATTTACTTGTATGTATAGTATTTTCCCTTTTGCTTACATCTTGAGGAAAATAGGATGACTGAATTGCAGGTTTCTAATTTTACCAAATGAGATCTGGTTTCTTCCTGAAGCTAAAGACTTAAATATCATAAAGAAAAGTTAAAGGTATATATGAAAACGACTTGTAAAATTATGGTTAGATAGGGTGAAACAGTCAACAAGAACAGAAAATAATATTACAGTCACAGCCTGCGTAAGAGAATTAGTTTATGTACTAAGAGTTGTTACTACGTCAAGGCCTTGGTGTGGATTTGCCACTTCTGTGTAGAAGAGGGTGGCTTTAGTGGGGCTTTGCTGTCAGCTTCAGTGATATTTTGTCATCAAAGTCTGAGGAAAAATTCCTGAAGTTTTGAATATCTGTGTATGGTCCTGATTTGGCTAGAGATCTGAATTCCCATGTTGAGAATGGAAAATTGCTGTCATTGTTTAACAAGTGCTCCTCAGTTTGCCATTTGCAAAACTTTCCGTGCTTATTGAGTTTTCTCAAGTGGGAATACACAGAGGCCATTAAGGAGGTAGGAGGGAGGCATCCTGCAAGCCCCTGTGTGCAAAAGATCTCTGAGAAACCATGCTTGCGTGGTGATGCCAGGAGCATGAGAGGGTATGCTGTGTTCCCTGCTTTGTAGAATATTCTCTGAAACTTTTGTCTCTTTGCTGCGTGGTTTTTTGTTTTTTTTTAATCAGCCTAAAGTTACTTACACTTAAACTTACAAAATGTGTTGTCCAAGAAAGTATTAATTTGGTACCTTTCTGTTGGCTGTTTAAATAGACTTTTGTGCGAAGATGAAGTATGGCTTCTTTTTTTCACAGTTCCGAACAAGACCGAGACCAGTCTTTATAGATCAGTTTGCAGTACAGTTGAAATCTGAAGCTGGTTTGCAGGGTGTGACAGGTCTTTTGCCTTGGGTATGTACTCCAGTATGCCAACTACTCATACAGCTTAGAATTGTTTTTTGGCACACTAGGAGATCAGTGACGTCTGTAATCAGATTCTTAGTCTCAGTCATGCTTTTGCGTTATGCTTGTCACCCAGTTGAAGTCTGTGTTTCAGAGAAGCATTCAAAATTACATTTGTAGCTATAAGCTTTCAAATGTGGCTGTAAGAGGATTTTTGAACAGTTAAATATTGAAAAGCTTTATTGAGCAACAATTGAATTTTTGCAGAATGAATTGTTTGAAAGCAGGGAGGCACAAACTGTCTGCATTAGGTGTTGAAAACCCTGCTATAATACTGTTTGCTTCTGGATGTTCTGGAGTGGTCTTGGAGGCTAGTACACATGAGTGTTTCTTAGACATCGTTATATCCCGCAGTGACTGCAGTATAGATAAGGCCTTTGAGGTAAAACACACAGAGCCTTATTTAAATGTGATCTGCACAATTATTCCAGAACATCTTATTTTGATAGGTTATTCATTTCTGTTGTTGTCTCCACCACTACCACCATCCTGAGAAAATTTGGACCCTTAGAGGGATGTTTTGTAGCCTTTTATTTGATTTTTCACTGTAACTTTCTGAATAGGTCATTGTTATGTTTTTGGTTGGTTGTTCTGTTGGGAGATGGATGTTACTGTCTCCCTACAAAGGAAAACAAAAATGGCAGAAACATCTGAATACTATTCAGATCTTTATTTCCTTTTTGAGTTTTCTTGCTTTCCTAAAGAAACTGGATTATAGTAACCTTAAATCAGAGATGTAGGACTTGCTTTTTTGCATCAGTGCTTTGTAACCCTAGGAAGAAGACTATGACTCTACCTCAGTTCAGCCTCAGAAAAGATTGGCAGAAAAAAATGGAACAAAAGGAATTAAAACAGAATAGGACTTTTCTGTTTTAAGAAAGACTTCTTACAAAGCCTACTGGGGAAGTTTAGGAGGCCCATTTTGTAAAAGGAGAGGACTCAATCACTGTGAAACCTCTTAGAATTTTAGATCTTTTGGATCTTAATCATCTCCCTTGATGTAGATGCAGCATTGATGTGTTTTCAGCAGAGGTGGTCTCCTTATAAGAGAATTTCTCCTCTTCATCGCTTCTCCAGTGAATTGCATGATTAGCTTAACCTTCAGAAAACACTTTGTACCAAGACTTCTTTTTAGAGCCTTGTTGCAGCAGTGTTCTGATGTTAATATTTTTTAACGTACTTTCCAGATAGCTTTTGTGATTGAAATACAGGGGGGGAAATATTATAAAAAATACATTTGTCATAGCTGGCTCTATAGATGTTGAAATTTATAAGGATTATTTATGGAGCCTGGAACAGAATTATGCTTTTGAGTTAGCAATGAAAACAAAAAAGGAAAAAGCCAAGAGGTGTTAGAAGGAAGTCTGGACCACAGAATCTTCAGTGGAGGCTTCAGCCATTTGGATTGTAACACTGGCGTGTGTATTTAAAAACAAACAAACCCCAAACAACAACAAAAAACCCAAAACACCCTCCCCCCAAATCTATGCACACAGACCCCCTTCTACCCCCCCACCCCCCAAACGAAACGAAACGAAAAAAACTGTGGCCATTTAAAAAAAAAAAAAAAAAATCTTTGCAGTGGGCAAAGTCTGGCTCTTCAGAATATGTAAGATTACAAGTTGTATGCAAACATTTCTGCTGAGTACTGAGAGAGTCATAGCTCTTTGTCAGCTCTGGTGGAAAGTGTTCTGAACACCTTACAGATAGCTCAAAAGCCATTTTATGCGTTTATTTCCTTCCTAAACATGAAAGCTTGAAACTGTGAAAACATTGTCCACTACAGACAAACTAAATGGACAGAAGAAATGTAGTCATCTTGCAATGTTTTTCTAAATTGTATAAGGTTGACTTTCATATTTATGTTTCTCTCCCTCCCTGTTTATTTTTGCTTCCTCAATGTCTCTGTTTTCACAGAATTTTCCATCATAAATGTTTCTGATTGCCATTCTGAAGTTGGCTGGCTCTCTAGATATTTTACCTGGATGTTACCTTTCTGGTAACCAGAAATGTACCAATCTGCCTGCCTCAGACTAAGTTCCTGGTTCATTTATGCAATTAATATGAAGAAATAATGTGTCTAAAACTTCTGAGTTTGTATTTAAATACTAAAGCCTAGTTAATTCCATACAACAACTTTGGGAGTACCTGCTTGGAATTTGAGGGACTACAAGATGGACTGGGCTAAACTTGAACTGCTTCTGGTACTCCAGAAAGTTGACAAGTGTTTCAGTTGAGGGAGGGTCAGGATTAAACAGTTCATGCAGTGTACTTTCCACGATTTACTACTTTTCTAGAAGACAGATGTTTTTTTCAAATGGAACTTGCTGATGTTCCAGCAATATCCTATTGTATTCTGTCTTTGAAGGCTTCACCTGTACTTACTTCATATGAAGACATAAACTGCTTGTATAGAGTATAAACCTTGACTAGGGAATACATTTTTTTAAAAGCAAACTTCTTTGTTTTTGATCAAGATTACAAAGTTTACATATTGTGCTTTCTGATGTCTGTTGGTGTACTTTCTAATGGAAAAGCAAATTACCCAACATACATATTTTTAATTTTCTTCCTTATTCTAGCCTAATAGTGAATTCCTCCTACCTCCTCCAGTGTTATCCTGTACTACACTATGCCAAACTAAGGCAGATGATAAAAAGGATTTTTGTTACATTAGTGAACTAAGACCTAACATTTGAAAGAACTCTCAAGAACTGCTTTTATCTTAATATGAATTAACAAAACTTCTTTCGTGAAGGCCTAAGAAAGAGTATCGGTTAATATGGGCTAATATCTGAAGGACCCACTAAAAAATGACTGGACTTATTGTTTGACTTTCTTAAACAAGGATTATTTGGAGAATAAAATATAAACTATAAATTTTTTACTCGACAGATGTGTCGAGTGAATGTGCTACTTACAATAGTAATTTGGAATGTACCGGTGAATGTTGTTTAGCAAGATTTGTAAAGAAAATCAGCCTTGTTAATTTGGGATTTTGGCTTCTGTAAGTTTCCATTAAAAAGGAGGAGGGGCTATGCTATGCTTTTTTTAGTGACATAGTAAGTAGGCAAATTAGTAAATTTCTATACTCTTGTCTTTTGGGTAACTTTTCCAGGAAGTCTAAAACCTTTTTTTTTTTTTTTTTTTTTTTTTTTTAAGAAATAATAGTTGAAAATACATGCATACAATTATTTAATATGGCTAATTGTTTTTTTTCTTTTATCTTGCAGCAACACACCTCTTGCTTTTTCCTCCAAAGTATGTTATATTAAGTTTCGTGAAGCATCAAGTGTTGGTGTGGCCCAGCATCTAACTAACACGGTTTTTATTGACAGAGCTTTGATAGTTGTGCCCTGCGCGGAAGGTTGGTATTTTAGACATTCTTCTGTAATGTTGGTCTTTGTCCTGTCTGCTAATTGTTTTAAGCTTTCTATGTAAGGAGGTGGTGCTCTGTTGTTGTGTTATTTTATTGCTTTTTAAAAAAAAGTCTTGAAACAAAATTGAAAATTGAATGAAGAAACCCAATTATATAGATTTAATTGAAATTCAGCATTATAAAAAATTAGTTGATTTAAATTAGGATAATTCAATTTTCCATGGTTATTACATATTTTGGGGGAAAAGAAGGTAAAATAATTCCCTTCAATATGGTTTGTGTTGGCAAGCTTATTCCCACACAAAGTTCTCACTGAAGTCAATGGAGCACTGAAAAGATTAGGCAATTTCCTGGCACTGATAAAACTGCAGTTTGGATCTTAATGTATTGCCCTTGGTGTGGTGGTTTTTTTTTAAGATACTAATTATTTTTCCATTTTTTTTTAGACTGAATCCCAATTTTGTCTTGTAGACATGATATATGCATTTGACCATTTTAGATTAATCTAATTAAAATATTTTGCATTTGTGGTGATAATTACTGTTTGAATATAAATGTTTACCTGCTAGTTTAATAAAAAAAAAAATTTCAGTTTTCCTTTCTTGTTTCTGTGGAAAATATTACTTTGTGTGCAATAAAAAGGCTTTCTTATGCATACTGGTACTCCTTTTTGATTTTAGATATCTCTTTAAAAATGCAATCAGCTGTACAGAATGCTTCTAGTATAAAATATTTTTATAACTCTTAATAAAATAAAATGTTTGGTGAATACTAAATTTACAAGTGTTCCTTTAACTAGCTTTGAGGTCATGCTTTTACAGATGTGTTGAATACAAGGTAGTTCTTATTGTTAGTATACTATCTCAGATCTGAATACAGTTCTATGAAGCATGGCTCTACTGTAGGCAGATTGCTGGAGTTAGGCAGAGCCCCATTGACTTCATTGGGATCATTGTGGGAATTGAGCATCTGCCCATTTGGATCTGGACTTTTTGTCTCTCTGGAGTGGAAACATTCCAGCTGGTGGAGTGAAGTTAACTTAACTTTGAACATGGTAGCTGTTTTGCCATGAACAACAATATTTAGAATAATTGATCCATAAACTGCAGCAAGTCCAGAAATATCTCCTATTAACAGGACTTTTCTAACTGCAAGAGTCAGATTTTGGTTCAAAAAATAATGTTGACTTCTTGGAGTTTGTTAACAGTGGTCCCAGAGTACCATTTTTTTGGCATGTTTGCCACATCATGATCTGGATAGTATGAGATTAGTGCTGCTGTAATAATGGTCTGGGGTGTTCCTAGCAAGCTCTGACAAGTCTCCAAAATTTCATAGACTCTAAAATGACCTACAATATACTGTCTATTCTTGTAGCCTTGTTAATATGGGCATATTAACAAGTCTTTGTGAAGCCTAGATTTTTAGTTGCTTTTATGCTTTGTTTTGGGGACTTTTTGATTTTATTTTTGGAACTACTTCTTAAACCACAAAGAGGATATTGCTGTATCCACTTGAAGCTTTGTAGAGGCTTTGGGTAGGCAAAATGTATCAGACCAGAGTCCTTATTGAAAAATTGCCCTTAAATAATTGACGACAAATTCTTCAGGATCTTAGTTTTATGTTTCATTGAAAAGACCTTAACACTGGTTCAGTACTGCCAGAGAGGAAAGATTGCCGCCTAATGAATGAACAATACTTCCTGGTGTTTTTCTTGTGATGAGATCACTGCCTGATGTGATATGGCAACAGGCAGGTAAAGCTACATTTTCCTGTGTCTCTTGATGGTAGACAATGAGTGGAAGGAGAATAAAATCAAAGTTCTGAGAAATCTTGTTCCAACCCTGTTTGTAGCTGACTTATTAGGCGTTTCTGAGAAAATGTATTACAGAAAAATTGTCACTGTTCCAGATCATTCTGGACCCCACAGAGATTTATGCATAATTAGGTGAACAAGTGATTGGGTTGTGAGGTCAAATTTTTTTTAAAGTCAGAATGCTGTTTCCATGTAACTTTCTAACAGAATCACTAATTTTAATTTGTAAAGATGTGAATTCATATAGGTTTAACTTTCTGAGGAATTTATTCTGTGGAATAAGTATGGCTTTGGAAACCACAGTGCAACATTTTTTATTCACTATGTATCATTAATGGAGTCAGTAGAGTGTATCATGGGCTTTAAAAGTAGCAATGGCTATATTCTACTGGAAGGTTAAATTATATCCATGGCCAACAGTGCCAGTAATAAAACATTTCATGTGCTGAATCGAATATAGAGGAGGGGTAAAACAGAACTCTGAAAACTTGGTTTTAAAAACCAGAATAAAATCTGAAATTTGGAGTGTATTTAAACAGTGGTAAATCAAGGGAGTATGAGGAGGGAATCACTACACAATGAAAACAATGTTAATTTTGTGACATTTAATAAACAAATTAACAAAAATATAATTGTAAATGAAGTAACATTATCGAGTTATCAAAATATGACTTTCTTTTGTGTGTATCAGTAGGTTTTTCTTTAAACATTATACTTTGAGAATGCAAAGGTTGAAAGATAAACAAAGATGTCACCCTAATCATTCTAAATTTTATGTCCACATTGTCTAGTAGATGGATTTTGACTATTAATTTGGTTTTGTATGTTTTCTCTGTGTGATATTTGTGCATTATTAGATGACTAGACTGGCCAAGGCAGACCTGTTACACTTGCCTGATTTAGGCATTGTTTGCCATGCCACTAAACCTGCCGCCAAGTGAAATCTTCATGGGGGAAATGAGATCGAAGTCTGGCCTGCTGAAGATGGACGCCCTGTCTCTGTTTTTATTTTATTTTGCTTTCTTTCCTTTATTTCTTTTATTTTTCTTTTATTTTTTTCCTTTTTTGTTTTGTTCTGTTAAATCTCTTTCCCTTGTACTTGTGAACTGGTAATTCAGTTCTGAAAAAATGATGTTTTGTAAAGGGTTCACAGTGTTTCATTTTGAAGTTGACCTGAAGCTGCTTCTGGATGGTATACACAGAATTTAGAATATGATTAACTAAGTTTTATGCTGTGAATTATGGATCAATTTGGTTTGGAATACATTTAAGCATCTAAATTCAACAGATGAGCACATTGTGTCAGACTGAAATAGTGAAAAATATATCAGTTTTAAGATGCATTCTTTCATATGTTATGCTTTATGAGCTTATCTTGGAAGAGGACAGTTAAAACACTTCCTGGAGAAATTAACTTTACAAAGTAAAATCATGATCTTTCTCTGCTATTTTTCCTCCTCTCAGCAGAGTAGTTTTGTTTTAGGTTGCATGGTCTGTTTGTGGTGGTACAGCCCCCCACCAGTGATCTAAACCACTCCATTCGTGAGAGTTTAAATGAAGGCTTTCTATTTATATCTAATATGAAGAGTTTAAAATAATTATTTCTAATATTGAACTTTCATGAATATTGAATGTCATGAAATATTTGTTTGCTTCTGATGAAACCTTGCTCCAGTGAGGTCAGTGGCAGTAAGATTTCATCCTTTTGTTTTTGTAATTTTTAGAAAAAACTGTTTACCACTCATAAGTACAAATGCAGCCTGAGGTTTTGGTTGGAATGTGTTATGTGAGGCACGTTGTCTTTTAACACTGTTATTTGTGGGAAGATTGAAAAGTTCTGTGTGCATGTGTGTGTATGTATGTGTGTATTGTGCTTTTACATGCTCCAGTGGTGATTATTTCAAGAAGAGATTAAAAAAAAAAAAAAAAAAGTGTCATCTCTCAATCTCAGAAGCCCTGGCAGTTCATGCTGGAGTGATTGAGAAGGTTCTCATCCCTAAATGATGTTCATTCTTCTTTCTTGTGAAACGGAAGCCCTGAAACAGAAGTGCTGGACCAGGTGGTGTGTCTAGTCCTCAGGCATTGCTCTTCCCAGACAGCTGCATTGGGACCAATTGGTTTCACTCTGGTAATGCACCAGGCTGTGAACTGCAGCTGGGAAGAGCTTTGCTTCATGATCTCTGTTGGATTTAGCTGTGCCAGTTGAGGTAATTACCAGTAGTTCTAATCTCTTTAATCTCTGCTGCTAAATCCAATAAGAATCATGAATTGGATTACACAGAAATTATTTTATTTGTAAGTGTGCGTTTTCCATTGATTTTAAAATAGTAGGAAAATAACAATTCCTTTAATTATTTTTCGAATAGATGTGAACAGAAAGTATTTTTAAAAGAAACGTACTTATTGCTGAAGCAGTTTTGGGGAGAGGGGAGGATTAACCATGTAGTTTCAGTACAAAGAATAGGAAATTAATTTCTTCTGAGCACATGGAAGGGGATAAAAATACTGTGATTAGTACCTGCTTAACACAGATACTTCTCTTCAGCATTTAGCAAAATGAATTCTGGTATGGACTAGGTTGACTAGGGCTCTTAAGCACTTTGATACAAAAAAAGTGACAATCATAACTGATATTTAGGACAACTGTACATTTCTGAAGAAGCATAAGATATCTCTAGGCAATGCAGAGCTAATCTACATTTGCTTCCAGATTCCTTTGCAAAGCGAAGAATAAAAAATAAATGATCATAGAATCTGTAATTTACTAAACACTCATAAGCTTCAAAGACATATTTCTAAGGATGTGGTATAGATGTGGCATATTTATTTTGTCTGTTTCCCTTATTAGAAAATAAATATCTTTACCTCATTTCCATTCAGCTTTTAAATACCATGAGTTTAAAAACCAAAACAGTTATTCTTAAATTGTCCTACTTTGTTATGTCATTACCCACATGTTTTGTTGTCTCTTTGTGGGCTTGTATTCCTTTTATAAATAAATTCATGGAGATAACACTCCAAAACTTAAAGGCTGTAACTCGTGAGGTTATTTGACCTCATATTAATTTGTTTTTCAAAACTGTCTAAAGAACAGGGAAGTAAATTTGCAAGATATTTCAGGTTTTCTTTTTTTTTTTCCACCCACAACAGTTTATTTTCTATAGAATTGTTAAAAAATTTGACCTGATCTTAAAAACTAGAGGGGATCTTTTGAAAAGACAGTATCTCTGAAAATACGGGCAAATTTTCAGGGTTCTATCTGTAGAGATAGACCCTTCCTCATTCTTGAATAAAATAAATGAGCAGATCTTTGTTTGTGGCATGGAACTGACCAACTAGATTTTGTATTTAAAATAAAACATTATGTTGCTGAGGGACCAAAGTATTCTGGAAATAATGCTGCTAACTTTATAATTTAGATATGTATGTTATTCATTTTTTGAACTGCTATAATAGTTTACTTAACTGAAAGTGTTCAGTTGATTCCTTAAGCAATGCTTGAGCAAATGAATAATTCCAATTATTTCAGTAAGATGACCCATATGCTTAAAGTTTAGGATTGTATTTAAGTACCTTTCTGAACTTGACTCCCTGTCTGTTTAGTTATGTGCATAACTCAGTTCCTATTTAAAAGGGCTAAATGCCTTAAGCATCTCTTAAGTTTATCTGGTTAAGTGTATATTGAATTGGCTGTATGTAAGTGCATACTTAAGTTAGGCATATGCTTATGTACATTACTGACCAAGGATCTAAATTAGAATGCAGATGCACCACTTCAGGAGCCATTTCTGCCATTGGATTTACTTGAGCCATGTCTGTTGATCCCGTAGAAACCTGTATGAGTATCCAGTTAATTGCAAGATGCTGGCTGTTCAGGATAAGGTCTGGTTCATCAATCATTTGAAAACACTTAAGTATTTTGATTTTCAGAAGAACTGGTATATAATTGTATGCCTAATTTGCACACACAATTGCTGGAACTGTATATTTGGAAGCCTGTTAGTTAGCTACATAGTAGGCAGGATGTGAGGCAAGGTACCTGATTCTCATGAGCAGTCAGGCAAATGAGGTACACCTCTCGTTGCATGCCTGACTTCAAAATGAGACCTGTAAAGAGTGCTGAACATTGTGACGATGACTCAGATTCATGCATGTTTTTATAAAAGCCCTGGAAGACATAATTGCACAGTTAATTCTTAAGTGCTAATAATTTTCCTATTTTTCTCCTTTAGATAGCAAAATCAAGTGGTTTGTTACATGTTAAGGAGCAAGGTGTCTCAAAACTTAACATAAATAAAATAAATCTAAATAGGAGGCATGAGAAAAAAAAAAAGAGAGTACTGTTATTTTATCTTTTCTATTCCACCCATGCTATGTATAAATTTTCATTTAGATTTGTTTTGTCCTTTGGTCATATCCAACTGTAACCTAGTCCTTGCTGCAGATCTGTAGAACAGATTTGCAACGCTTCTGTCTTTTTATTTTTTTATAGTAGTATGATTCCTGTGGGGTTTATTGCAATTTTAGCTATACGAGTTCCAGTGTGTTTTGAAACTTATATTTTGCCTTTTTGATAACAATATTTACATATTAATTTTTAAATCCTGAAGTTAGGGGTTTTATAATTAAAACATATACAGTTTGAACCAAAGCAGTAAAAGCCACTGGCACAGTATTTGTATATACCTTGACTTTTAAAACAATGTTTTAAAATGGGGAATATAATATGCTTGAAATAGTAGGAAATACATATTTTAGGAAAATATAGCTGATCAGTTATGATTTTCTTCAATCTCAGTAAATTTAAAGCTGATTTATCAGTTTCAGATAAACTGAGGTGTAAACTGAATGTAAGACAGTACAAATCTGAGTTTTTCTGCCCTCGCCTCCTCCACTCCCAACTTCACTTGTAGTATGTCTTGTGTGGAGTCACAGTAGTTTTTATTTTATTTTTATTTATTTTTACATCAAAAGTAGGTAACACCAGAGGGGGAAAAAGCGCACTAATTTCAGTTAGCACGTACTTTTTTTTTTTTTTTTTTACACTGGTTTGGTTATTTGCCATTTCTGGGGATTAAACTTTAAAAAATGTTCTTCTTTTCTGTATCTGATGTTCTGTGTGCTATTAGTGATGCAGCCAACACGAACGGTTGTCATGTGTAAAACAACTTTCGATCACCGTGAAAACACCGCCCTGGGAAAGCGTCCATGCTTGATATCGTTTGGTTCATGAACATTAAGTTTCCAGTACAGGTGACCCATAGCTCAAAGTGTTAAATAATTGTGTACATTATTCAGTTTTTAAAATAATAATCCATTAATGAGACTGCTAGTCTTTGAAGTTTTGCTCACTTTTGTTTTTCCTAGTAGAGGCAGGGTAAAAGGAAATACTTAAGTTCGTATTTGTTTCTTTGTAAGGATCTGGTAGATAGATTCATTCTTATTTATTACTTCTTTAAATGAAAGGGTAATTGTAAAATCATAGAAAGAGTAACATCTGTGTAGTGTTCCAACCCTGCGTAACGCTTTCATTTGCTTCTTCAGGTAAAATCCCAGATGAAGCCAAAGCCCTTTCTCTATTGGCGCCTGCTCCTACTATGACAAGCCTGATGCCTGGTGCAGGGTTGCTTCCTATACCTACACCAACCCCTTTGACTACAGTAAGTAAAATTCAGTCCCTGTTTTATTTCTGGTTTTCCTCTATACTCTGTAGCCTTTCTGTGTTCAGAGAACAAGAACTCTGATCTGTGGATGTTGTCCTCTTATATGCTAAATCAGTGAGGAATAGCTGTGGTGCCTCTCTTGAGGGTAGATCACAAGATGTCCATGCACTACCTTTCCTGGGTGTTTCTTTCAGATTCTTGTTTTGCAAAATAGTGGGTAAATACTGGTTTTGGTTGTGTCCATTTTAATTGTTGTCCCTTCCCTAGACCCATTAATTTGATCCAGTGGCAATGCTATCCACCTCCTAAAAATTTGTTAAAACATAATAGTTAAATTGACACAGTTCTTCGGAATATTAAAATGCTGCATTAGGGTGCTTTTACTTGATATCTCTATGACAGGGTTTCTGACTGTTAGCCTAACAATGTTTTCACTGCAAAAAGTATAGGAGCTAGCTGCTGCTGCTTCTGCTCAGTTCCCTTTTGCCTCTGTAAGCCTTTCTTGACATCAGCAGGCTGCTGTGCCCTATTCAGGGAGAATTCTGGAAATAGTAAATCCTACTTCAAAAAAATTGGGCTTAATGTCACTAACCCCATGTTATTTGAAGATGAAAGTCCTCAGTCTTCCAAACATATTGCAACAGTGTGCATATTGTTGTTGTTACTGGTACCATCCTGGATTTTTGACTCGTGTTAAGGGAGTCCTGCAGATTCCCAAACCTATCTGTCCTTAAATGATTCCTCATCTGTCTCCATTACCAGAAACATTATTCCCATTCTCATATTCTTAGCTGATACTGATCAGCATCCTAAAATAAATGAATGTATTTAGTGTCTTCCTTCTTTCCTTCCTTCCTTCCTTCCTTCCTTCCTTCCATAAAAACATTGCTTTAACCAAGTTTGATTTCTTTTGCACTATTTCAAAAACCTGCACAAAGGTCAGCATCCTTTTTGAAGCTTGTGCTCCAACAGCTGTTTTAGAGTGTACAACTTATATAATGAAACAGCGGGACCAAAGTCACCAGTTAGAGGTTTAGGCTAATTCTGTTTATGGTTCATAACTGTCATTGTATAAGAGACATTGCATGACTTTGAAAATCATTTTTAGTTCACAAGAATGTTGGCTTGCTTTGTCTTAAAATGGGTGATACTGCCCTCATTGATATGTGAAGTAATAGTTTAGGCATTTCATTAAAAAAAAAGTGCTTACTTATGGTTCCGCTGCATAATTGCTGCTAATGAAGCATAAAGAATCATAGAATCATTTAGGTTGGAAAAGACCCTTAAGATCATCGAGTCCAACAGTAAACCTAACACTGCCAAGTCCACCACTAAACCATGTCCCTAAGCACCACGTCTACATGTCTTTTAAACACCTCTAGGGATGGTGACTCAACCACTTCCCTGGGCAGCCTGTTCCAATGCTTGACAACCCTTTCGGTGAAGAAATTTTTCCTAATATCCAATCTAAACCTCCCCTGGCACAACTTGAGGCCATTTCCTCTCATCCTATCACTTGGTACTTGGGAAAAGAGACCAACACCCACCTCGCTACAACCTCCTTTCAGGTAGTTGTAGAGAGCGATAAGGTCGCCCCTCAGCCTCCTTTTCTCCAGGCTAAACAACCCCAGCTCCCTCAGCTGCTCCTCATAGGACTTGTTCTCTAGGCCCTTCACCAGCTTCGTTGCCCTTCTTTGGACACACTCCAGCACCTCAATGTCTTTCTTGTAGTGAGGGGCCCAAAACTGAACACAGTATTCGAGGTGCGGCCTCACCAGTGCCGAGTACAGGGGGACAATCGCTTCCCTAGTCCTGCTGGCCACACTATTTCTGATACAAGCCGGGATGCTCTTGGCCTTCTTGGCCACCTGGGCACACTGCTGTCTCATGTTCAGGTGGCTGTCGACCAACACCCCCAGGTCCTTTTCCACCGGGCAGCTTTCCAGCCACTCTTCCCCAAGCCTGTAGCGTTGCATGGGATTGTTGTGACCCAAGTGCAGGACCCAGCACTTAGCCTTGTTGAATCTCATACACTTGGCCTCGGCCCATTGATCCAGCCTGTCCAGATCCCTCTGTAGAGCCTTCCTACCCTCAAGCAGATCAACACTCCCACCCAACTTGGTGTCGTCTGCGCTCGATCCCCTCATCCAGATCATTGATAAAGATATTAAACAGAACTGGTGTAATAGCAGTGTTTAGAGACGTTTGTTTCTAAACTAGCCTTCTAAGGTAAATTCACATTGTTTTTATATACATCTTTAATAAATTATCTGTGAACTTTAGAATATCAAAGAGGAAGTCAAGCTGTATAACTGTTCAATAATAAAAGGATGATTTCAAGTAAAGACAGAGTAGTTTTCTCTTGTTACATAAAAAAAAATTACTGGTGGCTTGTTGAGAAGTTCTAACACTTGTTAGAAACTTCGTTTGCTGGAAAGGCAGTTGCTTTTTTGGGTGGAGAAAATAAAACTCAAACCAGGAACTCAGCAGACCAATTTAGTAGTGATTTTTAAGTGACTTTTTATAACATTCCCCAGGAGAAATTTCAATTCCCAATTCTAAAAATGAGAGTTGTATTATCCTCATTCTCTAGGAAGTGACTGTGTTTGTAGGGAAAGATCTTAGAATTAATGTCCTTCGCATTTCAACTGTAATTAATGTTGCCTTACATGATATGTTTGTCCAAAAGGTACCTTATCTGTCCCTTTGATGGACTGATGTTTGCTATGGAACAAATTGGCCCTGGGCACTGCAAATTCCCTTCTTCCCTTGCTGGGCAAGGCCTCAGCAATTCCTTATCCACTTATAATACTTGTTGTGGCAAAAAAATATTAGCAGTGTTTGAAGGCATCTTACTCAATTTGATTGACTGTTTGCATTAGAAATTCAAGCCTGTATGTTTTCTGATTGATATATTGCATCCCTGGCCAGACCTCTTTGATAAGATGGTAACTGATAGCACACAGAAAATCTTAACTATAGAAGGTTATTTATGGGTAGATTTTTATTCCTTAAAAAAAGTATTTGTGGTGGGTTGACCTTGGCTGGCCACCAGGTGCCCACCAAGCCGCTCTATCACTCCCCCTTCTCAACTGGACAGGGGAGAGAAAAATATGACGAAAGGCTCGTGGGTCGAGATAAGGACAGGGAGATCACTCAGCAATTACCGTCACGGGCAAAACAGACTTGACGTGAAAAAATTCATTTAATTTATTGCCAATTAACAACAGAGTAGGATAATGAGAAATAAGAACAAATCTAAAAACACCTTCCCCCCACCCCTCCCTTCTTCCTGGGCTTAACTTCACTCCTGATTTTCTCTGCCTCCTTCCTCCGAGTGGCACTGGGGGACGAGGAATGGGGGTTGCGTTCAGTTCATCACACGTTGTTTCTGCCACCCCTTCCTCCTCACACTCTTCCCCTGCTCCAGCGTGGGGTCCTTCCCACGGGAGACAGTCCTCCACGAACTGCTCCAACATGGGTCCTTCCCACAGGCTGCAGTTCTTCAGGAACAGACCACTCCAGCATGGGTCCCCCATGGGGCCGCAGGTCCTGCCAGCAAACCTGCTCCAGCGTGGGCTCCTCTCTCCATGGGGCCACGGGTCCTGCCAGGAGCCTGATCCAGCACAGGCTTCCCACGGGGACACAGCCTCCTTCAGGGCACATCCACCTGCTCTGGCGTGGGGTCCTCCATAGGCTGCAGGTGGATATCTGCTCCACCATGGACCTCCATGGGCTGCAGGGGGACAGCCTGCCTCACCATGGTCTTCACCATAGGCTGCAGGGGAATCTCTCTGCTCCGGCGCCTGGAGCACCTCCTCCCCCTCCTTCTTTCCCTGACCTTGGTGTCTGCGGAGTTGTTTCTCTCACATCTTCTCACTCCTCTCTCCCAGCTGCTGTTGCACAGCAGTTTTTCCCCCTTCTTAAATATGTTATCACAGAGGCGCTACCACCGTCGCTGATTGGCTGAGCTTTGGCCAGCAGTGGGTCCGTCTTGGAGCTGGCTGGAACTGGCTCTATCAGACATAGGGGAAGCTTCTAGCAGCTTCTCACAGAAGCCACCCCTGCAGCCCCCTCCTCCACTACGAAAACCTTGCCACATAAACCCAATACAGTACTCAGCTGGGACCTTACAGTTTAAAGTCTTACCTATATTCATTAGATTTATTTTTACAGAAATGCACAAGGCAGGCAAGTATTAACAAGTGAAATATCTCCCACCAGTGCTTGGTTGCAAAGCATATTCTATTTTTGTGTTTTCCAGCTCGGTGTTTCACTTGGCACTTTGGGGGCTATACCAGCAGCAGCATTGGACCCTAACATTACGGCACTGGGAGAAATACCACAGCCACCAATTATGGGGAATGTGGACCCATCCAAAATTGATGAAATCAGAAGAACAGTCTACGTTGGAAACTTGAATTCACAGGTAGCTTTTTTTTTTTATTGGCAATACTAATGGAAGATGCAGAATTGTAATTTATGAATTATAATCTTACATTTTAAGAGTTTTCGTTAGTTGATGCAAATAGGAATTTAAACAAAACAAAAAAAATACTCTTTGTTTACTAGTGATATTTCAAATTCTGAATGCTCCTTTGCCAATCAGATCAGACCAGACTGTGGAATTCATTCTAGCAGGATACCAGAGAAATCACACTGTAGCTGAATTCAAGAAACATACTTATGATTGTGTGTGTTGATCAAATGTCCAGCTGGGTTGTGTTAGCTGAACAATGCTTCAGAAGTCGTGAGATCATGGTAGCTGTCCCCCACAACACTGCGCAGTTGCTTAAGTACAGTAAGAAGGAATGATTTGTCCTAGTGGAAGTTGGAAAATTAGCATAAATACCTTTGAGTTTCTCTGACAGGAAAGTTAGGTCTGTCAGAAGTTTGTTTTTTCAGCAATTGATTGAATTAATTGAAAAACAATTTGCTTTTGACTGATGGTATTTGATTTTGGGTTTTTTTGACTGCCAAAGTAGCTACTAAAGTGTAAAAGTACTATTGATCGCAATAAAATAAAACAAGCTGGAAGCTAGTAGAAAAACAGATAAAAGTGAAGTCTTGTAATACTGTTTGGATTTTTTTTTTTTTTTTTTTTTATTTGATCAAAATTCACAATCAATAGCTTGGATGTAGGTGTATAAGGAAATTCCTCATCAGTTATTTCAAATGAGTTGCCTGAAAAGTGCAAAATCCTGTGCAAGTGCTTTTTTAACCTAGATGTAGGACTTGAGGGCTTGTGGTTGCACTATTTTAAATTGTAGTATATTCTTTAGATTAATGGAAGAAAAAAATACCTTTCTCTCTCAAAGTGTAACATTGCCAAATTCATGTTGCCTGCGTAATAATGGTGAGATGTCTTTCCAAAATCTGTAGCTCTTAGATTACCTGATATGTTGGATAAGTGGTTTTCATTATATGTTTTACTTCAGCTGAGCTCTTTGACTCTTTCTAGACTACAACAGCAGATCAGCTGCTTGAATTCTTTAAGCAAGTTGGAGAAGTCAAATTTGTGCGAATGGCAGGTGATGAGACACAACCAACACGATTTGCTTTTGTGGAATTTGCAGACCAAAATTCTGTACCTCGAGCTCTTGCCTTTAATGGAGTTATGTTTGGAGACAGGCCACTGAAGTAAGAAATTAATTATCCATGTGAATATTGAATGAGAGATTTCTTAGTATCCTTATACATTTATGACTCTGATGTGCAGGAAACTGCTGTGATGAATATTTTTTCAATATAAGGACCTATTGTTAGTAAACTGGAACACTTTTATGAACTCCAATTTCAAGGTTGGGCATAACTTTCTCCAAGAAGAATATGGATGGCATTGAGTAAAATATTTCTACATCTAATCTTGAGTTAGTGAAAGCCATAACAGTGAGAGAATCTGCAGTCCTTGGTACTAATTAAGCTTTATATATGATGTGTATGTAATTAGTAGGCCTTAATGTAGAGATTTGATCTGAAATAGAGAAACAGATTTCTAGACTTCTACTAGAAAATATTTTAACACAGAAATATCATGCCGCATTTATTTAAAAGTGGTAAGATTTGAAAGCAATAAAAGATAGACATTTCAGATACTTAGAACAGATGAGTGTTAGGAAAAATCTGTAGTTTTGCTGAACTTTGAAGTTTTTAGTCATATGTGGAAGTTGAGGTGTTTTCTTATTTGTTTTTCATTTTCCCTTTTCAAGAGTTTGGGAGTTAAAGGTTTTATTTTTCCTTAATTTAGAATAAATCACTCCAATAATGCAATAGTGAAACCTCCTGAAATGACACCACAAGCTGCTGCCAAGGAACTGGAAGAAGTGATGAAGAGAGTAAGGGAAGCCCAGTCTTTCATATCTGCTGCTATTGAGCCAGGTAGGTGTATTATGTTTATTACCTAACAGACATGTTTTGTGTGTACCTTGGCACATGCTTTTAAGAGCACTTTCAAACACAGGAAAAGGGTACTCAAAGGTAAACAACATGTGTGGGAGAAAAAAAAAGAAAATAATCAAAATTGTCTTCATGCAACAAAGCAGTGGAATGAAGCTATTTCATCATATCTTTTCAGATACATGCTCACTGAATGTTTTCAAAAATACGAAGTCAATACTAAATTAATACTTAATGTTGGTGCTTTTAAAGTTCAAAGTACTTACAAACTTTAATAAAATGCTTTATATTTTGTTTTGTTCTCCTCTAGCACCCATTAATGCCATAGTTTCATGATCAGAGGGAGCTAGCATGCTGCTGAAAGCAACGATATTATGTTTTCTTTCAGCAGGTTAATTTTGTCACTGTGCTATGCTCTTTTTCATGCTGGCTCAAGACTATGTGCATCCTCATAGCAACTGGGATCAGAGAATGAATCTGGGATAAAACTTAACATATTGTAATGGACTTTTTTTCATCCAGATTGGTTCCCTGATCCCTGTTAACACTGAAATGCCAGGTCAAGGAGGAAGGTGTTGGTGGGTTGAGTGGTTAGACAGACATTTCAGTGCTGATTTATGCTGACTTAAACTGATTGCAAAACTACAGCATAAAAAAATCTCAACTTGTTAAACTTGCAGTTGAAATCCTCCTTTTTCTTTTCATCAGCAAGATTTTGTCATTCTTCTTGGGGGGGGGAAGTATTTTCTGTTGTTTTTTAAGGTTGGGAGAAAAATAGTTCTAACATTTCCTCAGTGTTAAGCAGCAGAATAATAATCTTTTAGAGTCTGAACCAAAGTCTGCTGAGGTCAGTGGTAAGCTTTCTGTTGACTTCCTGGCCTTTGGATCAAACTTTTCACTCCCTTCTCTCCATCCCTTCCTCCCCCAAAACAGTGTTTGAGGAATAGAACTTCAATATTTGTACAGTGGTTGGAATATCTAAAAGTATAAAAAGTACTAATTATTATTTACATTTTATGCTTTTTTTTCCAAACCATGCCCTCTAAATTTATTCTTCTGAGGTTATTTTAAAAAAAAAAAAATGTAGTTATATTAAATAATATACCAGAGGAGAACGTATTGTAATCTTGTGCATTGTGGCAGCAACGTAAATCCCATTCCTAACAGAGCTAGCTGTTTATAATTATCTGGTTTATGTGTACTGCTGCAGGATGGCTGCACTCAACGAGTATATGCAATGACTTTCTTGGATGTTTCTGAAGGATATTTGCAAAGAAGGAAGATGTGCAAAGCATAGGCCCCTTGCACTATATGTGTGGTACATTCCACTTGTGCCAGATTGTTAACTGGGATCTTTAAATGTTCTGAGCTTACACTGCAAAGTGGTTTTTTCCTCTCAGAGTCTGGAAAGAGCAGTGAAAGAAAAGGCGGTCGATCTCGTTCCCATTCTCGTTCAGAATCCAGGTCTAGCTCAAAATCCCGATCTAGAAGGAAAAGATCACACTCAAAACACAGGTAGGTATGTTTTTTATTTTGGACTAAGAGATCATACTGGGTCTTTTTGAGTGGTGGTGGTTACTGAGATTTCTGACTGAGTTATGAGACAAGTATCCCTGTAGAGAAGATTAGTAACTTACGCTGACCAGATCGGAGTAACTAGGAACTTTGTCTCTGAACAGATACTCTTTCCCTCGAAATGCTAAATGTTTTCAGGATTACTTTCAGGTAAAACACACTAGAAGGTACTTTTTGTGCCATGTAGCATAACCATTTCTATGGTTTCATGGTACATTTTGTGCAATGTAGCATAATTTCATTTTGTGACCTCTGTATTTTAAAAAGAAATAGTTATCTGTGTTTTGTGGATGGAACATTTAGTTTACTGATAACACCCTGAACAGATAGGCTGGCTGGTTTTGCTAGTAGAAAGTTCCTGCTGTCCTGAATTTCTAAACATCTAGTTAACAAATGCAGTATTTTTATTTACTGTACTGTAAATGTAAAGCTATATTTTTTTAAAAGCCAGAAGAAAAAGGCTTTAGGGGCAGTTTTTCATTCTTCAGAGTTTGTTTGCTTTGCTAATTTGTTCAGTTCTGAAACAGGCTTTGAGATATAGGAGGAAATAAAATTACTAGATCACCCTTAAAGTTTACCCATTAAGATTGTTTTCTGAGAATGAGACAGTCTTGCTATGTGAGACTTACAAACGCTTCCTGAAATTGTTCAATGTCAGGAATGTCTTCTGATCATTTACATAATCAATCTAAAGATATTTGGCTCCATTAAGTATCAAAAAAAAGGAAACTCAATGTATTTGATAGCTTATACTTTAAAAAGGTGAGTGTTGCAGCGACAGCACTGTTGCATTCTTTCATCCATTGTCTTTTAACAGGGCAACTAGAATTCTTTTACATACAGAAAAGCTGGCCAGAGGGACACACCACATCAGTTATACTACCAAACAAATAAGATCTAAGTGCAGGCTTCAGTTTTGTAATGGTGTTACACGGTACATGTTATCTAATGACATGAAAACATTGGGTATCTTTTTAATGCAAGAAGAATCATTTGTTCGTTTCCTTATTGCTTGCTTCTCTTCTGTTTCTCTAACTCAGGACATAACTGAAAAACAGTCCTTGTTTTGTGTAACACTAGTAATCTCAGTGCTATTTTGTACTGACACAAACCGAATTGATTTTTAGAAGATAAATTTGCATTTTATTTTTTACTTGCAGAAAACCTGTGCTTTAAACAATTGTTGATAGTTATATTTTTTTAATGATTTTACCACTGTTACTATCAGTTTTGAGAACGTGCTGAAAAAAGGCCAGTCTGATCTGTTGAGGCAACTTCATCCCTAAGAATAAACTGTCCTTACCACTTTCCAGTTTTACTGTTTTATAAAACCCCTAAATCACTTTCATCTCTATGATATAAAATTTATTCAAGGTCTTATTTGGACTAAATTGTAATTAATTTTCCCTATAATTAGTTTGTATTTCTACACTGATACGTGGAGCAAAGCTGTAGGTAAAAAATGATTGCCTCTCCTCTCCTCTTGGTATATCTTACCCTGTGTGTCTTGAGCTGCAGAAGACAGGTGGAGCTGGTATTTTTTGTATCTCCCTGTTCTTCAGGATTTATTGAGTAATATACATGAATTTCTGTCTTTGGTAAGTTTAACTTCATCGTACCTTAACCTCTCAGGCAAAGTATCCAATGATGTGTTCTTTTGAAACTTAATGTTCAAATTCAGCTTTTTATTTTTGTTTTCCTAGGGAATATGATCTTCCAAATATAGGGAATATTTTGGGAAAAAAGAGTATAGTAATTTTTAAAAGTCTTGTTTTCTTCATCAAATCTGAGACTATACTATATATGTTTATCAGAAGACTTTAATTGGATTTCTATTGGAGTATCTGCACATTATTTGCATTCCTTATTTATCGTGTAGTAAATGCTCATTCCTTTTCTTGAGAACTCTTATAATTCAAATCCATGCTAACATATCCTTTCAACTGAAAAGGTAACTTGACTAAATGCTGAACCACAGATAGTGGGGTTTTGGTTTTTTTTTTTTTTTTTTTTTTTTTTAAGTTCAATTAAATTGTAAGGCTGGAGAACAAAGAGGCCAGTTAAAGCCATCTTTCTTCATTGACCAAGACTGCAATAAGTGACTGGGCCTGGAAAAGAAGAAAAATGTAACTAATTATTTTTACAAGCTGCTAGAAATTGTCTATAGTAGATTTTATGCACTAGATTTACTAAGGACAGCTATCCTAATATGATATGAATTTATATTTTCCAGAACATTCATGGAAGTTATTATGAAACATGAGTATTACTTAAATGGTGCATTGTTTCAAAGGAGAGCATGTGCACCTGGTGAAGCTTAAAGTATCCATATTTACAAAAATGTTGGTAGGCAGTATATTACTGAGGTGTAACTCTCTCTATATATATGTAGTGAGGCAAGATTTATGTGGGTTTTTTCCCTTCTTGGTTGACCTAATTTTTACGAAGTTTCAATATTAAAGTATTTTTCTTCTGGCGTTGTTCATATAGAAGTAGATCTGGCAACAGATCGCTCTCAAGACACAAGGACAGACGCAGATCCAGAAGTCCCCTGAAAAAACGGTCTAGATCTAGGGAAAGGCAGAAATCAAGAAGTCGCTCTCATTCTTGGTGAGTTCCATTCCTAATGATACTGTTCTTCTTAGCACACAGTACAAAGGTTTTTGAAAAAAATCTAACAAACCTTTTAAGTGATGGCAAAGGATGGAATCTCTAAATGCTTTAGCCTGTCCCTAGGCTTTGTTTGTAGGACAAAAGAATAGAAAGTAAATTTTTATGCTGAGTGTACTGGTTTTGGCTGGGATATAGTTAATTTTCTTCATAGTAACTCATATGGTGCCTATGGAGGTTAAACCACAACACTGAGGTACCTAAACTTTGATACCAAAGTCTAGTCTACATTTATACCAATGTGCAAGCTGATCGAAAATAGGTAACTTTAATTGTCAGACTTCAACCAACGGATTAGGTATGTTCTGTGTAGCCTGTGCAGCACACAAAAAAGTGGATGATGCTTCTTCAGCCTTCTCAACAGATATAGATTGGATTCAGGCTGAACTTGATCCCACGTTCTGAGAACACGTATAAAGCTTTTGTGCACGAGCTTTTATTTTTGCCTTTGGCTATTTCATATTGGCCATACACTGCTGTAGGCACAAATGTATATGTCTGTTATGTGGCATATTTACATTTCAGGATCTAATACATCTATATTTTACCTAGTCTATTAATTTTTAAGTCTGATTGTCTAATTATTGAACTGTGAAATTCCAACAAGATAATTCCTTTATCTCCTTGGATGATAATAATTTTCTGAGGGACGAAATAGTGAATATTCACAAAACAAAAGTGCCTATGAAAGTAGCTTCATGAATAGAAGCCTTGGTACTTTTCTTTCTGTTTCATCTCTGTAATTCCCCTGACTCATTTAAAGGGAGCTTCATACTTAGGTTGTGCAGTTGTCTCTTGTTTTCTGAGGGGAGAAGTTTTGTGGGAAAGAGAACTACAGATCTGTGGACCTCAGTGGGAACAGTTAGGAGTAGGCTACGTAGCTGGGCTTCGTTGATGGATCCTTTTGCCTCTGTTGCTGTTGTCTGGAGCTTCTTGAGATATCTGCTCACTGGAAGGGGCAAGTCCAATGAAATCTCTGTAATAAATAACTGGAAGGCACTTCTTGGGTCATTGTGAGACCCCTTGCTATTGCAGGGATTGTGTGCTGTTTCATCTTTATGATCTTATATTCCTTCTGTGAGACATCTAAAGAGGTATTTGCCAAAACCTGATGGGAATCAAAGTCTTCAGGTCACAGACCATGAAACAAGCCTATTATTTATTAGTAGCCAAACACTTGTTCCAATGAAGAAAGGTGAGGGCTGTATGTAGGGCCTTTCATGTCTGAAGGAGTCTCTTTGAGAATCTTTAAAAATCCTAGAATAGGTACCAATAGACACAGCAACTTCTGTCAATCTGGTTCTCTTGGACATGAAAAGGCCTGCTGATCAACAACTTCTCTTGTACTTTCTCCTGTTTCTCTCTCTGAACAGTTGTTCATTTTCATATGTCCTAGAGGCAGGTTTAGGAGTTGTGTGTCTCTCTTCTCTTTGCTAGAAAGGAAAGACGGTTCAGAGTCTCGCACTTCCAAATAATCCTTTACCAAAATGTAATCTTCCAGCCAAAGCTGTGATCTAATATATTTTTATTTGGCTTGACTACTAGAACATCCATTGGAATTTTCCTCACTGTTTTTATGAACATGTATCATTCTGCCTGTCCTAAAGAAGCTGACTTGTTCTGTTACCTTGCTTCTGTTTTTACTGTCTTACCAATTTTTCAATAATTTTCAAATTCCTAATGACATTACAGATGATTGAATTGTCTTGGTTGAGTTTTGACCTTACATTTGCCTTTTGAGGGAATTTGGTGAAATTTTATCCCTTTTTTTTTTTTGTTTCTGTGTATTAATTGATGTTGGACTTTCAAGTAGTTCCAGGATATTTATGTGAGAGAACACTGTAGAATAAAGACTTCTGTCCAGTCAGCTGTCATTATTCACGTGGGGGTGGTTAATCTGCAGTCCATTTTACGTGGACACACTTTTAGTAAAGAATGGATTTACAAATTGTAGAGTTTCTCGCTCCTGACAAAATGTAGAAAACTTATGTATGTATAGTAATGTAGCTGTGAGGTGAAAAGACATATTCTTTCAAAGTGTAATAATATCACTTTGAAGATCACAGTTTGATTTGATTTTGGCCCTCCCTTCCTCAATTTGGTTTCCAAATTTTTCCTAGCTATATAGCCTCTCCCTCATGGTGAACAGGGGTGGAAAATTAAAATTTTGAATAATTACTATTTTTCAACAGAAACACATATTTTCTCTTGAACAATTAATGTATGCTAAAGAGTTAGTTGTAATTTTTATTGGAAAGTTCAAAGATGAATTAATGGATTTGTGTTTGGCTTTTCACAGGGACAAGAAAAGAGACAAAGAAAAGGTCAAGGAAAAAGAAAAGGCCAAAGAAAAGGAGAAAGAGAGAGACCGAGACAAAGAGAAGGAGAGAGACCGGGACAGAGACAAAGAAAGGGAAAGAGAGCGAGATAAAGAGAGAAACAGGGATAAGGAGAAGGACTGGGAGAGAGAGAAAGAGCGAAACAAAGATCGAGAGAGAGTCAGAGACAAGGATAGGGACAGAGATAGGGACAAGGAAAAGGAAAAGGACAAAGATAAGGAGAAGGAAAAAGACAGGGAAGAGGTAGACCAGAACAAGGAAAAAGATGATGTTGAGAAAGAGGAGAAGGACAGAGAGAAGATTAAGGACAAGGAGGGAGATAAGGACAGAGGGGACAAAGAGAAGGACAAAGAAAAGGAAAAAGATGAAGATAAGGAGAAGAAGGAGCGAGAAAGAGAAAAAGAGAGAGATGATAAAAAGAAGAAAGAGAAGAGATCCAGAACACCCCCAAGAAGCTATAGCTCTTCAAGAAGATCTCGTAGCTCCAGCAGGTTTGTTTAGAATTTTTTTCATGCTTTTTTGGACTTGTCAGTACAGTGATGCACCATGAAGAATGTGCATCCTAATTTTTATGTATCAATATCATCATTTCACTTATTCAATTTGTATTTCTGTTTTGTAGATTTCCCTATAAAGTAAAATCTATTACAGAGAGCTCTGTATGACGCTTGATAGAAAATAGTTTCTTGTTGGGCAGCTTGTGCTTGCCTTTCACATAACTATATAGTATAGACCTTGAGGACAGTAAGTAGATGGTTCTTATGCCATTTCTCTGTGTTGGAGCCATCCAAAAGTTATGATAGAGGGACATCAAACATCATCTTTGTCCTGATGAAAGTTTGAGTCACTGTTACATAGTTCCTTGGTAACTTACATACTGTACAGTGTCGGTCTGTAGAGCAATTTCTTGGGTTTACGAACAGTTGGGTGGTAGTATTTGCCACTTGGCCACCTTAAGGATGGCGAGCAATGAATTTTCTTGGCTGGATGGCTGAACAGCAGGAAGCAAGCATGTCACTTGGCTGGCTAGCCATTCAGAAAGTGAATGTGTCTCAGTTGGAAGATAAGGATACCTTGTTTAGCTGGTTAGATGGCCAGATACAAGTAAAAATTAACATTCCTTAACCATGCTGATAGTAAACAGGAAAGCAGTCAGGGTTAATCTAGCTGTTGTTTTTGCCTCTGAGGGAGGGTAAACTGGGTGGAAGTCTGGATAAATTCAGTACAGCAAAAGGAGACTATGAGATTGATTATAAGCTCTGTAAGTGGACTAACTCAGGCATATTCTAAAAGTGTTGCAGCTAACTTAAGTTCAGAAGCTTTGGTGGAAAAAGTCCTTTCTGAATATCTCAGCAGTTACAGAGTTCAATAATATCATGTGTCAAATTTAGATACCAAATTTTATCTGTTACCTTGAGAGAATGAAATGCTGGATGAATTGGGAAAAGTTCTGTGTATTATAATCACTTCCCTGGACAAAAGCAAAATTTCCGTAGCCCTCAAAATTCGGGAGTTCATGGTACATATAATGCAGAAAAGGCTGTAATGGTTTCTGAACATTCTGTTTGGGTTATATGAAATGTCCATGTTGTTTTGGAGGTTTATGGGCAAAATATTGTGGCTTCTTTAAGCATATGCAGCTTCCTATTTTAATGCATTGTTAACATTATTTCATGGGTTGAATACCTGCACAGAGTAGAGATAGTTCTGTCAGCTTTGAAAACATAACATTTTCTGCCTGTATGCCTCAGGAATGTTGAATTAGATAAGTAATTGTGCTGGGTTGACCTTGGCTGGATGTCAGGTGCCCACCAAGCTGCTCTATCACTCCCCCTCCTCAGCTGGACAGGGGAGAGAAAATATAACTAAAAGCTCGTGGGTCGAGATAAGGACAGGGAGAGATTCACTCACCAATTACCGTCACGGGCAAAACAGACTCGACTCAGGGAAATAAATTTAATTTATTGCCAATCAAATCAGAGTAGGGTAATGAGAAATAAAAACCAAATCTTAAAAACATCTTCCTCCCACCCTTCCCTTCTTCCTGGGCTCAACTTCACTCCTGATTTTCTCTGCCTCCTCCCCCTGAGCGGCACAGGGGGACAGGGAATGGGGGTTGCGGTCAGTTCATCACATGTTGTTTCTGCCACTCCTTCCTCCTCAGGGGGAGGACTCCTCACACTCTTCCCCTGCTCCAGCATGGGGTCCTTCCCACGGGAGACAGTCCTCCACAAACTTCTCCAACATGAATCCTTCCCATGGTCTACAGTTCTTCACAAACTGCTCCAGCATGGGCCCCATCCATGGGGTGCAGTCCTTCAGGAACAGACTGCTCCAGTGTGGGTCCCCCATGGGTCCACAGGTCCTGCCAGGAGCCTGCTCCCAGTGCAGGCTCTCCACGGGGTCACAGCCTCCTTCAGGGCACATCCCCCTGCTCCGACGTGGGGTCCTCCACAGGCTGCAGGTGGATATCTGCTCCACCGTGGACCTCCATGGGCTGCAGGGGGACAGCCTGCCTCACCATGGTCTTCACCAGGGGCTGCAGGGGAATCTCTCTGCTCCGGCGCCTGGAGCACCTCCTCCCCCTCCTTCTTCCCTGACCTTGGTGTCTGCAGAGTTGTTTCTCTCACATATTCTCACTCCTCTCTCCAGGTGCAGTTGCACAGCAGTTTTTCCCCCTTCTTAAATATGTTATCACAGAGGCGCTACCACCATCGCTGATTGGCTCGGCCTTGGCCAGCAGCGGGTCGACCCAATACAGTAACGTGTAGCTTATATAAGAGCCTTGGTGGAAGACCCAGTTCCTAATGTCAACTAGCAAGTGTAGTTAGCTGGATGTTATAAAAAATTCATACTCTAGTTTGCAACAGTTATGCTCCCCTTTAAGCTTCCCGCTATTTAAGAAAGTGTCATGGAAGGCTCAAATGTCATGTACTTGGGCAGAGAATTCTAGTTAAATTTAGTGCATCTCTTCTAATGGACTCGCAGTACAAAGCTCTACTTTGATATGAAATTAATTTTTTGTACAGATGCCATTAAACAGGGATAATCTTCTTTTTGAAGATGGAGGATGAGAGAAATACATTGGTTTTTATATGTATCTGTCATACAAGGAGAGGCTGAGAGGGCTGGGATTGTTTAGCCTGGAGAAGAGAAGGCTGAGGGGGTGTCTTATCAGTGCGAATTGAATACCTGATGGGAGAGTGTGAAGAAGATGGAGCCTGACTCTTCTCAGTGATGGCCAGTGACAGGGCAAGAGGCAATGGGCATATATTGAAATATGGGAAATAAAAGGTTTTTTCTAATGTTTAAATTGTGTGTTTTCTGGGCAAACTGGAACCAGTTGGCCAGAGAGATTGCGGAGTCTCCATCCTTGGAGATATTAAAAACCTGACTGGACATGGCCCTGAGTAACCTGCTCTAGTTGATCCTGTTTTGGGAGGGTGGAGGTCTGGACTAGGTGGTCTCCAGAGGGCTCTTCCAACCTCAGTAATTCTGTTATTCTGAAAAATATTTGTCAATAGGTTGGGCTACCAAGTCCCAGTTAGCTTGTATTTAGGGGTGTCCGTTTACTTTGGTGATTGACTTTGCCTAGTTGAAATGGTTACAAACCATTCAGGAGAAGATTATCCAACAACCTGGCATGTCAGCTGTCTGGTTTTACATTGCAGCACTGAGTTGGGACTGTTTTTGAAGATGCAGATCCTTTTTCTGAGGAGTGTAAAATATTGGACAAATAGTCTCCTAGTCTTTTTGGAGAAGAGGTGGAGGTGGAATAGAACATACAGGACCTTCTAAGAACTAGGTGGCAGCTCACCTTGCTTTACTGACAAACAGCATGCAAGTACTAGAAATCACATGGCTATTTTTGATTCCTAGCTGAAGGAAGAGACACAGACCAGAGGAAGAGGAGAATCAGGCTCCTTTTCCAAGAGACATCTACAGGCTAGCAAAGGAGATAGGTAGGGACTTTGTCCAAAGAGAAGACTTCTTGATGGCTGAAGTGGTATCTTCCTTCATAACCATAACCCAGTAATGGCCCAACCTGAAGGTGGTAATATCAAGTCCAGTCGGTCTTACCCGTTAAATATTGTTTGTCTGGGATTTTTTCTTAATTTTTTTCTTTAACCTAAAGAAGGCAGAGGGACCCCATATATTCCACTGGCAATTTCTGCTGGCATTAGCAAGGCTCAGATTCCATCAGGGTCAAAACCAAAATTTGTGCCTTAATTAGGGGCAAACAGAATATGAAGAGGCTGAAAGCTACCTCTCTTTCCAGGAAGTTAGTTCACACTGCCACAATTCTTCCAAGTACTGTTAGTTGGAACAGGTATCAAGAAATCTCTCTGCCCCAAAGCTTCTGTCTGTCTCAGAATTAAAAGATTCTAGCAATGCTAGACCTGGTGTTGGTCTAAGGCAAATCTCGGAGCCATTCCTAGTGAACTTTATTTAAATCAACAGGAAGTTGCCTCCAGTCATGAGCCTGTGGGATTTTTCCTTTGAGACAAGAATGTTAGTTCTGTGTATGATTTAGAGACATGGGATCACTATCAAAGTTTTCAAACTTCTTTTTCTTAAATTTTGCTGTATTAGTGTTGCTTAAGAGTGTTAATAAAAACAGGCGCACAAAAATCTTTGTATAGACAGATGTAACATAGATGTAGGAACGCTGTCAGACACAGCTGTAGTTCTTCAACTTGAAATATGAAAAGCAGAAACTGAAAATTAGATTTCATGAATAAACAGTTTCTAGTTTGAACACAATTACTAGGGCACTTACTTGGTTGCTCACAGATACATATGCAGGAAAGCAAAATAAAGTGGGGATGTACTCAATGTAGACCAAGTGGGAGCACTGTCAGAATAATATATTCATTTCCAATATCCTCATTTGAAAAAAGGTGATGATAAATGTGAGTGTCCTGGTTTCGGCTGGGACAGAGTTAATTCTCTTCTTAGTAGCTGGTACAGTGCTGTGTTTTGGATTTAGTGTGAGAATGATGTTGATAACATGCTGATGTTTTAGTTGTTGCTAAGTAGCGCTTATCTTAAGCCAAGGACTTTTCAGTCTCCCATGCTCTGCCAGCAAGCAGGTGTGCAAGAAGCTGGGAGGCAGCAGAGCCGGGGCAGCTGACCCGAACTAGCCAAAGGGGTATTCCATACCATGGAACGTCATGCCCAGTATATAAACAGGGGGGAGTTGGCCGGGAGGGGCGGATCGTGGCTCGGGAACTAACTGGGCATCGGTCAGCGGGTGGTGAGCAATTGCATTGTGCATCACTGGTGGGTTTTTTTTTGTGTTTGTTCGGTTTTTTCCCCTTCCTCCCCCTCCTTTTTGTTATATTCCTTTTCATTACTGTATTGGGTCTAGCTGAGATGGAGTTAATTTTCCCCACAGCAGCCCTCGTAGTGCTGTGCTCTGTATCGGTAGCTAGAACAGTGTTGATAACACACCAGGGTTTTGGCTACTGCTGAGCAGTGCTCCCACAGCATCAAGGCTGTCTCTCCAACATTGCCCCCCCCACCAGTAGGCTGGGGGTGGGCAAGATCTTGGGAGGGGACAGAGCCAGGACAGCTGACCCAAACTGACCAAAGGGATATTCCATACCATATGACGTCGGCTCAGTATAAAAGCTAGGGGGAGGAGGAGGAAGGGGGGGGCATTCGTTTGTTTACGTTTGTCTTCCGGAGCAACCACTACGCATACTGAAGCCCTGCTTCCCAGGAAGTGGCCAAACATCGCCTGCTGATGGGAAGTAGAGAATAAAATCTTTTGTTTTCCTTTGCTTTCGCGCGCGACCTTTGCTTCTGCTTTATTAAACTGCCCTTATCTCGACCTACGAGCCTTTCGTTATATTTTCTCCCCCGTCCAGTTGAGGAGGGGGAGTGATAGAGCGGCTTTGGTGGGCACCTGGCATCTGGCCAGGGTCAACCCACTACAGTCCATTTTGGTGCCCAACGTGGGGCAAGACAACGGCAGTTTTGTATTAAGCGTGCTATAGCTATAGTAGTTATTAAGTGGCAAGCTCCTGTGCGGGTCACGGAGTTTGTTGGCTGCACTGCTTATCTCTTTATTTTGCTGAGCTTGGGAACATGTTAATAGAAATAATGGCTCTGTGCTTTGCCCTGGCATTGATGGCCTTGCTGTGCTGGGGGAGCTATTTTGTGGGAAGGATGAAGGAACTTGGGAACTTGCTGGTACAAAAAATGGCTATGTGCTTTGTCCTGGCATTGATGGCCTTGCTGTGCTGGGGAGCATGGTCTCACCTGGAGCCTCTGGCAGAAAACATCAGGAGAAACCCGAGGTCGACCATTAGGGTTTTGGAGCCGGGGGTATCGAGGATCAGAAGCCCACTACACCCCAACTGAAAAAGAGATACTAGCAGCATATGAGGGGGTTCGAGCCGCTTCAGAAGTTGTTGGTACAGAAGCATATCTCGTCTTGGCACCACGATTGCCTGTGCTACACTGGATGTTCAAAGGAAACATCCCCTCTACACACCACGCAACCAGCGCTACGTGGAGTAAGTGGGTAGGGTTGATCACGCAACGAGCTCGACTGGGGAAGCCCAACCGCCCAGGAATCCTGGAAGAGATCATGGACTGGCCAGAAGGCAGAGATTTTGGAGCATTGCCTGAGGAGGTGGCTCATGCCCAAGAGGCACCACCACCATATAATGAGTTATCAGAAGATGAAAGGCGTTATGCTTTGTTTACTGATGGATCCTGTCATGTGGTAGGAAACCATCGGAAGTGGAAAGCTGCTGTGTGGAGTCCCACACGACAAGTTGTTGAGGCCACTGAAGGAGAAGGTGAGTCAAGTCAGTTTGCCGAAGTGAAAGCCATCCAGCTAGCCCTAGAGATTGCTGAACGAGAAAAGCGGCCAGTACTCTATCTCTCTGCTGACTCCTGGATGGTGGCTAATGCCCTATGGGGGTGGCTACAGCAGTGGAAGAAGACCACTTGGCAGCACAGGGGTAAACCCATCTGGGCTGCTGCATTATGGCAGGACATTGCTGCCCGGGTAGAAAACATGGCTCTAAAGGTACGTCATGTAGATGCTCACATGCCCAAAAGCCGTGCCACTGAAGAACATCAGAACAATGAACAGGTAGACAAGGCTGCCAAAATCGAAGTAGCTCAGGTGGACCTGGACTGGGAGCGTAAGGGTGAGCTATTTGTAGCTCGATGGGTCCACGAAACATCGGGACATCTAGGGAGAGATGCAACATACAGATGGGCTCGTGATCGAGGGGTGGACCTGACCATGGAGGCCATCACACAGGTCACTCACGAATGTGAAACATGTGCTGCAATCAAGCGAGCCACACGAGTAAAATCTCCCTGGAACAGAGGGCGGTGGCTGGGTTTTCAATATGGCGAGGCCTGGCAAATTGACTATATTGGACCACTGCCACGAACACGCCAAGGCAAGCACTACATACTCACCATGGTGGAAGCAACCACTGGCTGGCTAGAAACATACCCTGTAAACCATGCCACTGCCCGAAACACCATCTTAGGCCTCGAAAGGCAAATTTTGTGGCGACATGGTACTCCAGAAAGAATTGAATCAGATAATGGGACTCATTTCTGGAATAACCTCATAAACTCCTGGGCAAAGAAACATGGCATTGAGTGGGTGTATCATATCCCCTATCACCCACAAGCCTCTGGAAAGATTGAGAGATATAATGGACTGTTAAAGACTATGTTGAGAGCATTGGGCAATGGGGCATGGAAGCACTGGGATACAAATTTAGCAGAAGCCTCTTGGCTAGTTAACACCAGAGGATCTGCTAACTGTCCTGGTCCTGCCCAAACAAAACCGTTAGATACTGTGGGAGGAGATAAGGTCCCCGTAGTGCACATGGGGAAGTGGCTGGGGAAGGCGGTATGGATTGCTCCTCCCATGGGAAAAGGCAAACCCATTCGTGGGATTGTCTTTGCTCAAGGACCTGGGTGTACTTGGTGGGTAATGCGGAAGGATGGGGAGACCCGGTGTGTGCCTCAAGGAGATTTAACCTTGGGGGAAAAATAATCTGTGATGTGAGTTGTATGTTGTAGGAAGTAATGCAGCAGGAATGACCTGAACTAACGAAGAGTGAGTTTCACAAGGAACAAGATGAGTGCAATGATGACTGAAACCAAGCCAGTGTTGGTGCTCAACAATCAAACATACTGCTTCTCCTGTCCTGAATGCCCATCTTGACAGACGGGGCCCAAGTCATAGCCTGTTTGTGAACATCTGGAGGAGTGCAAGAAGCCCATGGAATGGGAGAATAATATCTCTCTGTTAAAGGACAGAAGATAGTAGTTAATGAGAATGTGTAAATCTGTATGTTGGGTATAAAGATGGTTTAAGTATGTAGTTTAAGTCGTAAGTGTTGGTAAGAAGGGATTTCAGTAATGAGAATTAAATACGATGGGATGGTTAGAAGATATATGTATATGTATGTGTGTATTAAATTATGTGGGACCTGAGCATGACGCAAATGGTATGGAATAAGGGGTGGAGATTGTATTGGGTCTAGCTGAGATGGAGTTAATTTTCCCCATAGCAGCCCTCGTAGTGCTGTGCTCTGTATTGGTAGCTAGAAAGGTGTGGATAACACACCAGGGTTTTGGCTACTGCTGAGCACTGCTCCCACAGCATCAAGGCTGCCTCTCCAACATTGCCCCCCCCACCAGTAGGCTGGGGGTGGGCAAGATCTTGGGAGGGGACATAGCCAGGACAGCTGACCCAAACTGACCAAAGGGATATTCCATACCATATCACATCTGCTCAGTATAAAAGCTAGGGGGAGGAGGAGGAGGAAGGGGGGGGCATTCGTTTGTTTACGTTTGTCTTCCGGAGCAACCACTACGCGTACTGAAACCCTGCTTCCCGGGAAGTGGCCGAACATCGCCTGCTGATGGGAAGTAGAGAATAAAATCTTTTTGTTTTCCTTTGCTTTCGCGCGCGACCTTTGCTTCTGCTTTATTAAACTGCCCTTATCTCGACCTACGAGCCTTTCGTTTTATTTTCTCCCCCGTCCAGTTGAGGAGGGGGAGTGATAGAGCGGCTTTGGTGGGCACCTGGCATCTGGCCAGGGTCAACCCACTACAATTACTATTACTATTATTATATTTCATTATTACTATTGTTAGTATTATATTTTATTTTAGTTATTAAACTGTTCTTATCTCAATCCACGAGTTTTACTTTTTTTTTTTTTCCCCCTCTTTCCTCCTCCTCACCCCACTGGGAGGGGGGAAGGGGGAAGCGGCTGCGTGGTGCTGAGTTGCTGACTGGGGTTAAACCACGACAGTGAGGATGTTCAAAATGAGGTGCATGTTAACCAGTGAACAGCTGATCAATGATTGTGGGGGTTTTTTCCATGATTTTGAGGCCACTTTATATTTTTGTATACCAAAGATTGAATCAAACTTAAGAGCTTGCTGAACAAAATAGTTATGAACTTTTGTCCTGTGCAGCTTCAGGAGGTCAGGCTAGATGATATTGTCAGAGTATGAATCCAGATAGTGATACTAGGTATATCTTAATATATCCTTTTGTAATTTATCTAATAACTGTTGTTTTCTTGGCCTTTCTAAATATTAAAGAAATTAGGTGTGAATTGCAAAAGCTGGTATGCGTAAGTGTAGCTTTTGTGCTGTATCTTAAAGTGCCCTGTCAATTAGTTTTTAACTTCCCTGTTTTTCTTTGATAGTTCTTCCTGTCTGCTTTTCCTGCTCTATGAAGAGGTGATAGGAAAGAGTCATCTTACTTTGACAGAGATAGGGTCTACATTTATGTTGAATGAAGCTTTACTTGCTCAATTTTTACTTTATTTTAACGCGTGCCTCAGTATGTTTGCAACCAGTTATTTAATGTTCTGTTCTATTCGAGATTAGACTCCATAACAGCAACTTTAGCAAATTCCATACATCTGTGTAAAACAGCTGTTTTGTAAAATACTAAGAGCTCTTCAGTGCGTTATAGAATGATACATAGGTTTGCTGAGCATGGACTGCTAGGAAAACAATAGATATTAACTTATTTGTTTTGATTTTGACAATAGCTTGAGCTTCATTTTGCACTGTTTGCTTCTAAACCAATAGGAATGCTAGCTCATGTATTCAGGAATTAAACTTCAGTCACGCTGAACTGAAATTCCAGTGATCTTAAGTTTGTAATGTTAAGTTTTGAAGTTTGTATTGCTCAAGTTATGCCTTTTGTCTTAATGTGGCTTTTCATTCAATTGGATTCTTTTCTTGACTGAAGAAACTCTTACTTAATACAGGATTGGTGAATTCAGTGTGTTTCCGTTGTTATCAGGTATAAGTACAAGCATGTGAGGATAAACATAAAACTAAAATCTGAAAGGGCACAACTTTTTTTTTTTTCCTACTTCCCACTTCCATTCTCCCCTTTCCTATCAAACTGAAACATATGAAATTTTTTCTTTGCTTTGTACAGTTCATATATTATTGGTGATATATAATGTTAAATTCAGGGATATTTACTTAGTTGTGTCAGATGATTTTAAGAGCTTTCTGTTTTTATGCAATTCCTGAGTTTATTATTTTTCTTCTTTGGTGATCTTGAACTTCTTGGTCCTGCAGAGAAAGGCGTAAAAGGAAGAGTAGAAGTCTCTCCAAGTCTCCTAAAACAACAAAAAGAAAGTCTTCACAAACTCCTTCTCCGAGAAGGTCAGTTTGATGTAAACATAAAAGTTAATGAGCAGTAAAGGAGGAAAAAGTTATAGTATTTTTGTTAAATTGAAATGTGATATAGAGATCGGTGTTATGAAAGGAGCTAACTCAGTTTGTGTTTCTTCTGGATTTTTTTTTTTGTTATGCAAGAAGCTCTTTAATAATAATTTTCTTTTCTAAGGAAAAGGTCTGTTTTTCAATAAACAGAACATTCGAAGGTAGATGCAGATACATATATTGAAAACAACTTGGGAAGTATTTTCATTGATTTACTGCCTTTTCACTAGTCATCTCAGATAATTTCAATTGGTCAGTATGATTCAGTTCTGATTTAAAACAAAACAAAAAAAAAAACCCTTCATGGATTTGATCTTTGGTATGCTTTCAACTGGAGAGTTTTAAATCTGTTAGCGATGCAAATTTGCTTCAAATCAATAAAAACCCTTCATCGGATACAGATTAATTTGGTTTTCTCTTTGCAATTACCATGTATACTGAACCACATGCATTCTTTAGCTCTCCTCCCTTGTCTTTATGGTTTTTTGGAAACCCCCCAGATGAGAGTTTAGTTTGCAGTTAAATGGTTTGAAGGTGACTGAACCTTTCTGAAGGAAAGCAAACCAGGATACCACCATTCTTAGTTATTGTACTGTGCAATTTACTGTACAGTACACTCAGTGTATGCATTGGTAGTACATTTGTTGCTGTTGGATCAAATTCTGATTTGAGTAAAAATTTTCTTAAACAGAAACAAGAAAGAAAAAAAAAGAGAAAAGGATACAAATAATGAAAGAAGAGAAAGGGAACGCTCCACCTCCAAGAAAAAAAGTAGTAAAGAAAAAGAGGGAAAGGAGAAATCTGACAAAAACACCACTACTTTGAAGGTAAGCTGTGTGACCAAGTGATAAGCAGAGTGGAGTGCTGCAAGTGGAATGATTATTGGAATTCCCTCCTGTCCTGGTTTCGGCTGGGATAGAGTTAATTTTCATTTTAGTAGCTGGTACAGTGCTGTGTTTTGGATTTAGTGTGAGAATGATGTTGATGATAACACCCTGATGTTTTAGTTGTTGCTAAGGAGCGCTTATCTTAAGCCAAGGACTTTTCAGTTTCCCATGCTCTGCCAGCAAGCAGGTGTGCAAGAAGCTGGGAGGGAGCAGAGCCGGGGCAGCTGACCCGAACTAGCCAAAGGGGTATTCCATACCATGGAACGTCATGCCCAGTATATAAACGGGGGGAGTTGACGAGGAGGAGCAGATCGCTGCTGGGGCATCAGTCAGCAGGTGGTGAGCAATTGCATTGTGCATCACTTGTCTTTTCTTTGGTGTTATTTTCTTTTTTTTTTGTCATATTCCTTTTCATTACTATTATTATTATATTATTATTCTTAGTTAGTAGTGTATTTTATTTTACTTTATTAAACTGTTCTTAACTCTCAAGTTTTACTTTTTTTCCTCCTCCCCACCCCACTGGGAGGGGGGAGGGGGAAGCGGCTGCGTGGTGCTTAGTTGCTGGCTGGGGTTAAACCACGACACCTCCCTTCTTTTTCTTTCTTTTCCTCACCCTTCTTTTTCCCCTGTTGTCCTTACCAAATTATTGCCACTTGGGTTTAGGTTTTGCCAGTTGGGAGACATGAAAGTCATTCTGCAGTTGATGTTAGTAGGCCAGTTTGAGAAGTCTGTGTATTTGAACTTTACTGGACCTATAGGAGCTTGTGTGATTAGGTTATGGAAACACTTTGTTTTGATTTCGCTCTCTTTTCTGTTCTGTGCCATATGTTAGGAGTTGGCTGGCTGCCTATCTGTATGAGCAGGCAGGAAGCAGACTGTGTAACTAAGCAGCAGGGTTCAGGGTTAGTTTGGCTGTGTCGTGGTTTAACCCCAGCCAGCAACTAAGCCCCATGCAGCTGCTCGCTCGCTCCCCCCCCCCCCCCCCGATGGGATGGGGGAGAGAATCAGAAGAGTAAAAGCAAGAAAACTTGTGGGTTGAGATAAAGACAGTTTAATAGGGAAAGCAAAAGCCGCGCACGCAAGCAAAGCAAAACAAGGAATTCATTCACTGCTTCCCATGGGCAGGCAGGTGTTCAGCCATCTCCAGGCAAGCAGGGCTCCATCATGTGTAACGGTTACTTGGGAAGACAAAATGCCATCACTCCAAACGTCCCCCCCTTCCTCCTTCTTCCCCCAGCTTTATATGCTGAGCATGATGTCATATGGTATGGAATATCCCTTTGGCCAGTTGGGGTCAGCTGTCCCGGCTGTGTCCCCTCCCAACTTCTTGGGCACCCCCAGCCTCCTCGCTGGTGGGGTGGTGTGAGAAGCAGAAAAGGCCTTGACTCTGTGTAAGCACTGCTCAGCAATAACTAAAACATCCCTGTGTTATCAGCACTCTTTCCAGCACAAATCCAAAACATAGCCTCATACTAGCTGCTATGAAGAAAATTAACTCTATCCCAGCCAAAACCAGCACAGGCTGTCAAGCTGAAAAGATTTTTAATAAACTTTCACTCTGCAGTTCAGCCTCTCCCTGGTTGCTTTGGTCCTGGGCTGCATATTGGACTCTGCAGGGGTGAAGTTGAAGGTTTGAGGAAGAGTAGTATGGGTTTTTTCCCTTGCAAAATAGAAGGTGGTGTGATTAAGAAAAGAAACATCTTGAAATTGTTTAATCTTAGAATTTGAAAAGCAGCATGCCTTTAAAGAGTAGTTTGAGGTACTCAGAATTATTCAACTGTTATAAACCAGCTGATTTAGGTGACTCTGTCCACATGCTTAAGTAATTGTCTTACCCAAGAACCCAGTTACCTGACAAAAAATATGAAAGAAAAACTGTAATCCTGTTTTATTTAAAAAATATGGTGAAGTCTTAATTTCTGGAGCTGTTTCTCATAGGTCCCATGATGCTGCTTGTTCTGTTTTACCTGAATATTGATGATAAAGACAGATGACTTTATGGCAATGATTTCTTGGGTGATGGGTTGTTATGAGTGCCTAACTTCAGCCAATTGAAAAGAAAGCTTTTCTTTAAAAAAAAAAAAAAAAGAGCTGACGCCTCTATTCTGAAAGTTGCTGAGACAAGATAGGCATGTAAAAATTGAGGCAATCAAAATACCAAGAGTTGGTTGGAAGTCATATCCTGTAATGCTAAGAGTATGATTTTTTTTTTTTTTTTTTTATAAAATAATTTTATCTTTGGTAGGACAAAGATCACACTAAAGAGGATCCGAATTCAGAAACTGACAAGGAAGTAGGCAATAGAGATACACAAAGGACAGATCAAGTCAAGCTGCAACAGAATGGGAACTGTCAACCAAATGATGAAAACCTCTCAATTAAAATGGAAGAGGTTTAAAGCAAAGAATGGACCTCTGACTCAAGTAAGGAATGAAATCCAAAGCTTTTTATTTCCCAGAATGAGGAAGAAAATGTCAAAGCAATTAACCTGAACATGGTGATAGTACTAGTAGCTCTTCCAGTTCTTGCGATAGCTTTGTCAATTTCTTGCTGTAAAGCAAGAGAACACGGACTGTGAAAAGGCAGATCCCATCAGAACTACTCATCTCTAAATATCCATGCATTTCCATGATGGCTGTACTTATTTGTAAAATGATTTATGTTAACTTTTGGTATAAGCTGTTACAAATAAGTAGAAACTGAAATATGTAAAACTGTACTATCCAAAAAAAGCTGAAGATATGCATTGAAGGTTGTTTAAAATACTGCTTGTTGATGAATTTTGTATTGTTTTACTTTGTGGGTTAAAAAAATCCACAAAAACTTCAATGTGTACTGTTTGATGTGCTTGGAAATGGTGCATAAATATACACACTTTCTTTTGTTGTAAATGAAAACTATAGAAAAAGGGTTTTTAAACATAAACACAGTTTTACGGTTCTTATGTTAAATGCCCACTGACTAGTTTGTTTTTCATTTGCTCACTGCTTGAGATTCTTGGGTTTTATTTAAAACGATTTCTTTTCTTACTAATATCCCTAAAATGAGTATTTCTTTTAAAGTATTTGAACAACGCATGCTACTTTTCTGTTCCTAAAAGGAACATTGCCATGTTATAGATAATAGGTTAGCTTACTGGGTTATTTTGTGGTTGTTTTGTTTTGTTGTTTATTTTTGTCCTTCCAGAAGTGAGCACATCTGTATGATATTATTAGAACTTACAGCTTTGTTTTGAGCCGTACTGCAGTGTGTCTGTTCAGCTGCAAATAGTACAGGTGCCATTATGAAAATAATTTTTTTCTTATTTGTTTAAAAAAATATGGGAGCACAAGCAGAAGCTTTAGTGCCTTCTTAAAATAATGTGGTATTTTCTAGAAATGTATATGTGCTATTACTCATTTTCAGCTAAATCTTACATGATCTCTATTGCTATTTTGCCACCACTATACTGTAGACAAGAATGCAAGTGATTTGTCAGAAGGATTGTTTGATTCACTTGTTAAAATACTAAAGCTCCATTTTTACTTTTATTTTTTATTTTTTAGAAGAGATTTATAGGTGAAAGCAAAGATGCATTTTGGGGACCACCACTGTACAAAAGTAGTAGCCGAATACAAAGCATTTTCTGATCACCTGCATCAAAGACAGCCCTTTAGACATTTAATCTACATTTGGATGGCCTTAATTGTTACCTCTCCATCATCATCTCTGATACCTGCTGGGTGATATAAAAGGAATCGTATGCAAAGCTGAGGGGATAAATAATTTGGGAAAGAAAAGTTCTAATTTACACAGGAGTTACGGTAGAGATTCTTTTTTCATTCTTTAAAGAGAAAGCATGTAAGAAGAGAATGAATAAGCAAATATTTTTGTCAAGGTAAAACATGGCTTGTGCTCTCTGAACTAATTTAATCAGTTTCATCATTGTGAGATTTCTTAAGTCATACCTTTAAAATTTATACCTAAAATCAAGTAGATTATTTTTAATACAACTTAATACAATCAAATGACTTAATTGCCTTACCTCATGGGAAGAGTTATTTCTTTCAGTTAAAAAAAAATCTTAATAGCATATTAGCTATTTGCTTTCAATTTGTTTTTCTTTTCCTTTGCATAGTTAATTCTTACCAAAAAAAAAAAAAAAAAGCAAAGCATATTACAGGGAATGAAAAATTTGCCCAGTTCCTAAGGTAATGAAACCCAATTTGATTGTGAAGCTGCTTAATCATTCTTCTTTTTTTTTTTTATAGGATTTTATGTTCTTGCCACTGTGTACATTTAAGACTATAGAAAATGCTTTACTATGTAAAGTATAGACAGTCATTTTTGTGATGCTTAAGCCACATGCTGTTGACTGGTAAACAGCTTATTCTGATAAAAGAATGACAAATCTGTATGCTTATAGAAAGACTGTGAAGGATTGTGTCTTGCAACAACAGCTGTCTTATTTATGATGTGTAAGTAGCATAGAGCAAAGAGATTCTTTGTATACTTGTTATCTTTGGTACCATTTCACTAATAAAATTAAGTATTTTAGAGGGAAGTTTCTGCTGTTATATATTTTTAGTTGATCTGGTCTTATTCAGGCAGCTTCTTTGATTTGAAATGTGGATACAAGTGAAAATATACATGTATTATTTATAATATCTTTGAAAAGCTAAGTTTCTCCTTTGGGAGAAATTAGAAGTCTTGCAGTGTATCATGTTTCAGCTGAGATTAGTTTGATTTCCTGAGTTTTGTTATCCTGAAATTGCATAGCTCTATTATATAGCAGTTACAGAATATGTAAAGGATTGTGTACAGTTAGCTAAGAAACATGCCTTTGAAAATTAATAGTTAAGGATGGCAGCCTTATTAGCTAACTTATCACATGTGTAAGTCCATATGCAGCACATTGTTATATTGTATGTGAATTAATGGTTCCCTTACAAAAAGTTGTTGTTTTTTTTTTTAAAAAAGGCAAACAAACAAACAAAAAAAGAAAATCCACCAAACATAAATTTCATCCCCACCCCAAGTCATATTTTATTACACATGCTGTATTTTCTGGTTTTGCTTTGTAAATACTGTGCAGATCTGTTGAAGTAGTTAAGTTATATCTATTCGTATTACATGTTTTACGGTTCCCTCTTCCTAAAAAGCCACCACTAGAGAACTATTATTTTGTAAAATGCCTATCTCTGCAGAGGGTAGCTCATTTTTAAACTAGTAGCATAGCACAGTAACAAAGTTCCTGCTTGCTCTGCCAGGATCGTGTGCATCATCCATTAAATGTGTACATCTTCCACTGGAAGTTCATTGCCTTCATCGTTAATAAGTTTGCATGCTGTGCTGCCATGTCAGGTTGTTTGGTTTTGCACTTTATAAATGAGATGAAATTGAGTGGAGGTTTTGAGAACAGTGTAGTTCATGATAGCTGTATTGTTTTAAATGTAATTTCATTTGAATCAGCCTTTATTTGAAAATGTTGTGACTCGTAATTGCTCAGAAAAGCAGTGATATGATGCCATTTTGCTAAGACCATGTAAAGCACTTATGTGGAAGCTTCCATTAGTGACCACAGTTATTTCACAACGGTGTTTCTGGAAAACAGATAGGATTTTTGTTTGGATTTTAAAAGAGGAAGGTAACAGAAGACAACTGCTGGTGGATGAAGCAGGATTCCAAGCTCAAAATAGAGGTGGCTGTGACTTAAATTCATTGAAGTAAATGGTAAACCCAGATGTGAGGGATGAAATTTTGTTTGCGAACACTGTTAGTAGTATGGTGTGTTTAAAAAAAAAAAAAAAAAAAAAATCTTGGTTTTCAGATTTCAGAATTAGAACTAAGAGGGGAAAAAAGCACTTAAGTTGGAAACTAGAAACATCTGAACAATGCCTGAGAAATCAGTGAGACGTGAATTCTGCCTACTCATTAGTCGCCTGCTAATTTCTTTGATTGCAATTTCAGATAGATACATCTGAACTAGCTTTAAATTAGCTGGCTAACAGTGGCAACCTACATACAGCTTGGATTCTGAAATGAGGCTGACCTTTTGAGTGCATTTACTCTGCTGCTAAGAAGGTAAATTCTGCAGTCTGAAGCATGCTTGTCATTGCTTGCTAGTGTTCTCCAGCCCAGTTACATCCAAGGCAATACCTGAAATTAATTTGAAACTCTGTAAATCTCTTTGGTAGCTTATCTGTGTTGCCCTTAGCTTGAACTGGTATTTTGTAATAGTTTTTAGATTTAGGGATTTGTGTGATTTTTCTTTTGGTCTAAGGAAGAGATAATAAGTAAAGGCTGCTTTGTATGATACAAATTCTTGTATACTGCATACTTGTCCTTATTGCTGTGACCAGTTTTTTTTTTTTTTTTTTCATTCATGTGTATGTTGCAAGCAGTAATGCTATAGTGATGTGTGTATCTTCTGCTTTTAGGTCTGAAGCATCTCTGCATCACTGTCTTTTTGTTAGTTTGTAATGAATTTTTTTTGTTAGTTTGAAAATTGCATTATAATGGTAAACCAAATAATTTTAAAGACGTGAATTCTGAACAATGAAGTATTGCAAATTGGGGCATATTACGGGTCCTGTCTGCCACTTGGTGATACTTTCAGTTTTATAGCAATGTATTATTGCCTTTGGTGTTGTCATAATTTTAAAAGTGAGAACTGGACTTAGTGACAGAAATGCTGAGATCTGTAAATGGCTAAAATAATGTAAATCAGTAGGCGCTCAGTTCAGAGAGATGTAGTTTTCTCACCAGAGAATGGAGTGTGGACAGTTGAAATTTGTAGATATTGTTAGTGTTATTACCTAAAGAGAATCTAAAACTTAATTTTGTTTGCTAATATGTAAACAGAAAAAAAAGTTTTCAGCCTGTACCTTAGGTTTATTTTTATATGTTGAAAAGTGTAATTAAAATAATATTGAAAACTAAAAGCACTGTATAAAAGGGATTTTTTTTAATGTAAGAGAAATACACTTTCAATTGTGTTTAATTTTAAACTTCTCAAAAATGTCTCTGCATGCGGTATTTATTTTTATTTCAAATTCAAGAATGCTTCATTTGTAGGTAAGTCCTATTGCAGGATCTGAGCATGTTAGTATGGGGTTTTCTTCTGTACTCTCTTCAATATAAAATAGCTTAATAAACTTGTCTGACAATATGTGGAGGCAGCTACTTTCCCCCTAGTTTGAGGAGGCACAGCTCTAACTTTGATTCTGTATTGTTTAAGTAAATACTACAGTTGAGAAGCTATCTATGAACTTCAGTTTTCACATTGTTTTCTGAAACCATGAACTCTTGCTATCGGGGGGGGGAATTGTCATGGCAGTTTTATGACTGAGCTTAATACAGGAGGACACTGAAAGCAAAAATGAGTTTTTAGCTGTTTATATATTTTCTTCTGGAAAGTTTCAGCTTACAGTTATTTTTTTATTAGTTGCATTTTTTCCATTAATCTAGTGCCAAATAATTACTCACTAAAGCAGGAAATAGAAATAAAGAGAAATTATTTTTAGAGGAGGTGATTGAAAATTGACTAAAAAAGTGTCAGTCTTTTAAAAATCAAACTTTTTTGTGTACATGGCTTGTTTGTCTACTTGTTTTAAGAAAACAGGCAGACATGAGTGTTAGTATTAGTCTTTCCTTAAGTGTGCTGCTTCAGTTTCAGACCTGGGGAAGACTCCGTGCTTCTCCTCCTTTTCTGTTTTTCTCTCTATAAATCTTACGTTTCTTTTTAAAGATAGAGCCTAAAGAAAACCTTTAATTTTAAAGTAATATTTTAAAGGGTTGATTCAGATTACTGGATTTAGAAGTTCAAAGCAAATGCGTTGGTCCGCATGAAATGTGAATGTTGAACAAATGTATAATCATCTGCTTTCATCAGATTTGTGTATTACTGTGGTGACCTAGCATTTTCCATAATTGCTCCTCTGCTTTGTTCAATTTTAAGGGGATACTATTATTTTACTAAGACTTGTTTAATAAGTCTTCTGAGCTGTTAAATACTTGTCTTTCTACTAGCTTGGCATTTTCCTCACAAGTATTCAGTTCTCATGCATCCCAGTCATCCTGCCTAGTCTAGTCTAGACTACGTATCTAGTAATAGACTAGACTTGTCTGAACCGTGCTGTAAATCATACTAACCCATGTTCCAGGTCAGCCTCAAGCAAAATGATCTGTATTTCTGAATGAAACATAATACAGAATAAATAGAGAGATGTTATGAGATGTATATATTAACCAGGAACAATCATGAGGTGCTCTTTGGTGTATTTTGGTGTGCCCACTTTAATTCTCCTCTTGCCAGAGGAGATTTTGGGAAGATATGTTATTAAAGAGTTAATTGGGATGCATAGAAGAGGAGCCAGCCTCTACAAAAGATGTTGACTGGATATTAATGATGTTAATTATAAGGTGTTATTTGATCTGTCCAAATTTCACTTGTATCAGCAAGGAGATCCTTTGATCTGTTAAAGATCCTTAGAGCTGTGATATGTTTGTTCTGTTGCTTAATCTCCAAAGAGGATGGAAAGATGACAGCTGTACGTTTATGGTGTGGGCCTGGAGAGCTGGAGACTGCTTTATAGTGCCATTTCTCAGATAATGTGGAACACACAGTAAGTCACTGGAATATTCTGTTCTTCACTCTTATAATTTTATAACAGGACTTACAATACTTGCTTTGTTCAACCGAAGTGCGGCAAAGCTGAATTTATTAGTTTAAAGTATACTTTACAAGCTTTTGATGGAAGAAAGTGTTAGACCTGGGTCATTGCATTGCACTGAATGTATTAGGAATGGGTGTTTATTGTGCTTTTATGGCTAGATGAAAGATGGTAGCCAAGTATTGCATAAGTTAATTCAGTCTAATAAATCAGATTCCCTTTGATCAGTTTTACCTGGGGTAATTTATAGTTGTAAGGAATGTAGTAATTCAGTAGATGATAATAAAACATAGAAAGCCTACTTCTTTTATTTAAGAACTTTCTGTTCTTCTGTCAGATGTGTAACTATTCCAATAGTAGCTCATAACTGCAATTGGAAAGAGTAGTACATCCGTTTTGAAGTGATCTTGTTTTATGGCCTCTGTGTCATCCTCTGCCTATAAGATAAGAAATTTTGCCTTTATGCTCTTTATAGAGAGATACGAATAGAGATCTATAAAGAGCATAAAGGAAAAAATTATTTTAGAGGCTATATCAGCCTTCCAGATCATAGTTCTCAAGAGCTTTATAAAAGCAGTCAAGCATCATTCCTCTCCCTGCCTCCCACAAGTTTAGAAGAGCACAAAGGGGTGCATAACTGTCCAAGCCTGCTGGTTCCAATATTGATTCATCTTCTGACTTACAGTTACACACGGGAGATGTAAAATGCCTAACATTAGTGATCAAACATCTCTGGCTATGATAATATGATTATTTATACCATGTAAACTGTTGCTGCTGCTTGATGCTTAGCTAATTGGAAGCTGTGACAATGTTTGGGGGGGGGGTTGGTTGTTTGGGGTTTTGTTGTTGATGTTTGGCTTTTTTTTTTTCTTCTTTTGAGAACTGCATATGATTCAGTCTCCCCATTCCTTTTTGTATTATGAAGGTGTGAACTTCATGAAGGATTAATGGCTATACTGGTTGAAGAGGACTGCGTGTGTAGAAGTGGGTTAGTTGCAATGTGAGACAGAGGAATGAAAGTAGTTTGCAATGAGGCCCTGCTGTTATAGGGGTGCTTAGGCAGGATGCTGATTTGGGGCTTATACAGAAACTTGGCTTTACCACTGTGATTTGATAACCTTGAACATGATATTCCAGAAAGCTGGTGGTGGTCTTACTTTTTGGATCACTGGGCTACTGTTGACAATATACCCTTTCCATCACAATGCTTTGAATCAATAAATGGGAACCTTCCTTTTATAATATGGTTCTGTGTATCACTTACCAAGGCTTTGCAAATTGCAGTCTGGGATTTGCTGTAGCAATACCTTGTTTTGAAAATGTTGCCCTTCATTGCTGTGAACATATGCTGGTTGTAAGTCCTGAGAGAGAAATCTCCAAGAAAGGTTCAAGCTCCTTAAAGGCTTGTTGAGGGAATTACAGTGGAGAAACAGAAATCATAGAATAGATTTACTTTCAAAAAGTAAAAGTGTGATAGCTGGTGTAGGAAGAGCATCTTTTTCAAGAAGTTACACTATGCTTCACTGCAGTATAAAATTCAGTGCTATAGCACCCCCTTTTGAGCTATTGCAGTAACTTTTCAGATATCATTTGAAATACTGCATATTTAGACATATAGTGTGCTACAGACTTTGTTACAAGCCTACTACAAAGCATTGCTATTTTTAGTATCCTACCACTGCTATTTTAGTACCCTGATGCAGTAGTAATCTGCTAAAATGCACTGGAATGTGATGTACCTATTTATACATTAATAGGAGATATTCTGTGTACGGGTTACAGGGCTTTTTTAGTCATGTCTGGAATAGCTTCATTTTGACTTTGAGGACATGCCACATTCGTTACCTGGTGCTTTGGACCACCACTAGGGGACTGAGGCTGATATGTGTTGGAGGTTTGCATTTGATTACATGCAGCATCATAGCTGATGAAATGTATTTGTTTAAACGGTTTCTTTTTGGGGGAAAGAGTAATTTAAAATGCTTGGGAGCAGGAAGGTGCTTTTACTTAATCTAAATCAAGAGAAAATGAAGTAAATCTGAACTATGTAGTCCTTACTCAGTCTTTGACTGCAATGAGGTGGGAACTCCAAAAGATATGGGAACTACAAAAGAGATGGAAACTGTAAGGTTGGATTCTGCTGCCATGGCACTAGGCAGATTACCATGGTGCCAGTATGCAACACTGGGCCTCCCAGGCAGCATGGCTGGTTCCAGGTCTAAGACATATTGGGACTGCTGGAAGGACAGACTATGCAAGTGTAGGAGTATAAGGAAAAATAAACAGTGTATCTTCCATTCTGTTCCTAGTGCTTGGAGCTCTGTCAGTCAACATGTTCTCTGCATCCAAACCTTCCCTTTTGTTCCTCGAAACTTTCCAATAACCAACCAGTATTTAAAAAAAAAAAAACACAACAAAAACAGCCCACGACCTTATAAAAGATGCTGTCCTTAGAAGATGAAAAAGTAGCTTTCTCTGTTATACCTGTAACTAGTTCTCCAGTGTTGCTTCTCCATGTGCTAGGATCAGCACACCTTTTCATCAGATCTGGAGAGCAGAAACTGAGTCACTTACAGTATTACAAACAAAATAAATTGACTATTTGCCAATAAAATATTTGATGGACACAGAAGGCTGGATTTAAAGTAAAGTTCACTGCAATCCTGCAACTTCAAATACACAAATGTGGAAACAGAGAGGGGAAACCCTGATGCTTGATGAAATGTAAGAGTAAGAAACATTCTTACAGCAAATGGCATCAAAGCAATTGTATAGTGGGTTTATGAGTACACACACGACCCTTTTTGGAATTGCAAATGACTCAATCATTCCAATGGAGATATGGCCCATATATGGTGAATTTAAGTATACCGCTATAGCTTGGCTTTTCTTATTTACATTTTGCAAAATCCTGAGGGTCTTCTGACCAAGGTTGAATGGACATTGAAATAGGGTGAATAGAATCATGTTCCACTGGCTTGCATTTTAACTGTTTTTGGAGCCAGGACTTTTCTCAGTGTCTACAAAATCTCTATGTTAGTAGTGGAAATATTTTTATTTTTTCCTAGTAGGATCTTTACTAGCAATGTTAATTTTCATTGAGTCAGTGTATTCCATATAAATTTTATCTTAATTTTTCCACAAATGCTCTGTAGGATTGGAAGGACATTTGTATGACCCAGCGTAACTGGAGCTAGCACATACTCACATTGAAGTTCTAATTTGTTATTGCTTTTTTAGCTATGAGGTACTAAGCCATGCAGTGTTGAGAAGCTACAATACACTCTGTGCCTATATAGATAGCTCGTCTATGTATGTTTTATGGGCATTGGCAGTTACAACTGGTTTGACACAGCTATGATAATTCAAAATTGCAGAAACACAGGTAACCTCCTTTCCAGAAGTGAGTATGTAGCACTTGAATATAACACACAAAAGTCACAGTGGCCACATTCATTTCAAGATAGAATGTAACCCACCAAAGCCATCCAGATACTGAACACACAGCCACAGTATCATACCAAAAGGGAATTACTGAGCCTTATGGATCCTAATTCTGGTGACTCCCAGTAACCATTCACTTGAAATGAATGCCAGAATGGTTATTTAATTGCCACTCACAAGAAAGATGAAGGTTGCTGATAACTGGGTACGTTGGCTTGAACTGCTACCAGCAAAGTTCAACAGTAGCAGTTACTGTTTGGGAAAGGTCAGAGACTACTCATGAGAGCTTTATGGTTCTGCTATCCATTTCCATACTAGCCATCCATCAAAAACTGGCTGCAGCCTGCAATTTTTCAGGTAAAGTAGCATGTCTACTATTCTCTAGTCTGCCTAGACTCCAGTGTCTCCAGTAAGGACCTGAACCTGTTTCATCACAAGTTCCCTGGCCTGTGCTGGCTGTTGCTGTGCCTGTTGTTCCTTAGGATTTTTCTTTGTCCTGCCTGTGTCTACCACTTCAACAAATCCAAATTACTTCCTTGGTTAGTTTGTTTCTGTAAAGTTTCTGCCCTGGCCCAGGGAAGGCTTTGTGCTAGGAAACACCGAAGGGATCTCTGAGGATGGGTGATGTGAATGACAGTTTCTAGCACTGCAGATTGTTTTCAGTTTTATTAATCAAACTGGTGCTTCCACTGTAGAAATAAAATAGATATGGGGATAAGATTATTTCCCCCCATAGGCATGGAGTGATTTGTCTTAGCGGCAATCTTCTGTAAACAGTGCTCAGAAGTGACTGATGTAAGCTGTCCCAAGTTTTATTACCTACTTTCATACAGATCCCATCAACACGGTACTAGAACACAGTTAATGTCATTCAGGCAGTAGACACACAGTTCTTCAAGAAAACAGTGCCATCGAGAGAGAGAGAGCGCAAAAGGCAAACCAAGAGCCTGTGACACAGAGTCAAAAGCTCCGAGACAAGTGTCTTTTGTAAGTAGAGGGCTTTGATGAAGTGCTTCATTATTTTACAATTTTTGTAGCAGTAAATGGGGCTGACTCTGATAGGATCCCCCTGTGCTCTCTGCTTTCAAGAGGACTCTGTTCAAGTGCAGATGCCGTTGCGCCATAAAGGTGGCTTTTAAGGTTGCCAAAGTATCCCAAAGGCTTAGGTTTTTAGGGGATTTATAGATATTCTGTGGTGGTTATTATTCTATTTGGTAGTTAATACAGAGTGAAAAAACTCTGGAATATTGTGGTCACTGCAATCTCCTGTTCCAGACTGAGTGGCTATCTTGTATCTGAAACACTGTAATAATTTTCAGTGCTGTCTAGCTACTGCACTGTAGTCTGACCTTAAGTATAAAAAGAAGTGTAGAAAAATATATCTCTTGTGTCCATACTACATTAAAGTATGCAAGAAAAAACTGATCTACTCTGGGTACCAGAAAAAATAGGTATGTATTAACTTTGCTCTTTGATGGTGCTAATGTACTCACTACCATAACTATACTCTTTTTGGTGTCACAGCTGACTCAGTAATGTGCCATGACTTGGCACCCACAAGTCTTTTTCTGAGTTACCTACCTAGCTTTTGAGTCTGTGTTATTAGATACACTTTAGAAATGTGTTTACTGAGAAGAATTTGTTTTCAGGAACACAGGTATGGAAGCACTCCTGTCATGAAACAGATTTGGCACGTTTGTCTAATTCTTTCTCTGGCATCATGCACTGTGCTGCTGGCAACCAAGGTGATTATTTAGCCATAGACCTTATCTAGGCTCTATGAAAATGATCATATCCTGACCATTTAAATGGTGACATACAGCCAGCTGTTATCCTTTTGTTATTCGAATATAGGGCAAATTCACTTACCTTTTGTGTTCACCAGTTTTACCTCATTGTTCATTATTGTCCTATACTGTGATGCTGGATGTTTTTTTTAAACCCTCCACTACTGCTCAATAGACAGGCCATATTAGAGACTGAATATTACATTAATTTCTCTGTAAATATAAAATGCTAAAACACTGTAACCCTGCAGTATAATACCCCATGCTATAAATCAGTATGCTTATGTGCCTCCAGGCCTACAGTTAAGTGTCTAAGCTTTTACAATGTCTAAATTCTCACTAATGCTAACGGTGGTCATCTAGAGCTACGTTGACTAAAAAAAAAAAAAAAAAAAAAAATATTAAAAAATGCCATGGCATTTATGGTCCCAAGCCTTTATATTTGCAATTTCACTCTTGACGTAGCACACATCAACAATACTGAAGCTAAGAACACTACTGAAACCACTTGAACAGTACTATAACACATGAAATAGCTTGCACATGTATTAGTAGAGGTAGCCTTCTGCAGTCATTATACATCTGTATATGCATACACTTTTTCAAACTAGTTGCCCCTAATCTGAAGACCTGAGCACTATGTGTCTCCTAGTCTGTGTCCCCGAGTAGGTACGTTATTCCACCAAAGCCTCCTTTTTGGCTGGATGAAACTGTTTAGCAAGTGTACTCTTCTATTTCTCTCCATGTAAAAGGTTCTTTCTTTGCTCTCAAAGGATACATCATGATGGGATGAGTTCTTCATTTATATCTAATCTCCATACCAGGATTTTTAATATATCTCTCATTCTTCCAAATGTACAATTTACAGCCATTATACAACTATTGAGTGTGGTATTGCTCTAATAAGATCAATAATGAATTACATATACTGTGAGCTTTATAACTGAAAGTCGAATACATCCATCCCTTCTATTTGAGGCAAATAGGTCCATGTGTACTTCTAGTGAAATTCTCCTAGCCTGATGAATGGATTTTCCTCAGCAAGATGTCAGTCAATGGCTAATATCGCGGAGGCAGTACTCACCGGGTCAAAAGCCCAAACTGTCTTTTGAGTTTCATGTATGGAGGCTGTTTCATATACTGAAACTGCTCACAAGCCATTGGCTTGATTCTACTTATTTACTTTATACTTTCTACATAACATAATAATATGTACTGTTTTGGTAAGTGCAGAGTAAGAAAAAATGAATTCAGTGTTTACAGGGATGAGTAAGTTATTGAAGGTATCAACTACACCAGGAAGATAAGTCGTTCTGAGCAGAAAGGAAAGAAATATTATAGGTAAGGAGCATGGATATTTCTTAGATTTGGGAAATGGACACACTAGGCTGTGTTCAGATGACTACTTGATAATGATTGTATATGATTTGAGGACTTTATTGTCCATAACAACTGTTCATTTCAGCCCCTCTACTAGATACTGCAAGTACCAACAGCTCCGCTAATAGCAGGATCATATGTGTTCTCCTAAATTCAAATCAGGCAAAGTCACCTGACTGAAGTTAAACAAATGAAGAAAGATATTTAAAAGATTTCTCAAACCTTTGAGGTGGTCTGGGGAGTGCTCCTGTTACTCCTTTCAAGGAGAAGTAACAAAGGTGGGTGGTAATGGGTACATTGCTTTGTGGCAAAACAATGCATTTTAAGTGCTAAGAAAGAACAATGCAAAACCCACAGTGAAATACAGGTTGGTCCCTGCCAATCCTAACAGACATAGAGAGATATAAATAAAGAGAAAGTGAATATAAATAAGGAAAGTGAATAAAACAGGTTTTGTTATGGGGCTTCACTGAATCAGTCAAGCAGGGGGATTTGCAATTGTTTTGAGCTTTTTTCAAGCATGGCTGTTCTATAACTCATACTACCTAATATGCATTGAAATATTTGTGTGAATGTGACTCATCCTTCGCTTTTAATGAGAGAATTTTAAAAGATGTCCATCTAAGTAGCCCCCAGTGCTTAGGGTACAGTTGATCAATTTCTTTCTCTACAAAATAATGTTAATAAAATGCTCCATAAACTAGAGATGACAGTAATAAACTGGGTCTTCTAAAATAACTGCAAACCATTAATGCCTACAGAGTTCATGGGTGAGAACCTGTTGTAAGCTGGAAAACCAATTCAGACTCCTTGCATCGTGGAGATACATGATGGAGTCGCATAGAGAGCATACTATGGAATATAGGGGCAAAAAGGGTCTTCCTATGACACCTCTATGCAAGCTTTGAGGGGATGACTAACTGAACTATCTATTCAGCTCTTGAAGTCTGTTCGACAGATATCATCATTGCATACAGTGTGAAATCATATCTGCAACTACATCTCATAACAGAACATGAATGGATTTCTATGTCTGTATAGATACATGTAGGAAGAAATAGCCTTATTTTAATGCAAGTAAAAACTTGAGTAATAATAATGATACTTATTATCATCTTCACTTACACAGCACTATTCATCTAAGATTAAGTGCTTTACATAGATGGATAAGCATCATTCTCCATTCCTAAATTCAAGGCCTCCCACTTTTTTTTGGCCAGCTTTGACCAACTGGAGAGCTTCTTTGGAGTGGTAGACACTTTTGCTGGAATTTTTACTGAAGAGCTTATCAGACCTGAAAATCAGATCTTAAACTGGTCACACTGATCAGAGAACTCTCCTGATGACTAGAACAACATTGTGTTTAGAGTAGAAGCCTTGCAATGGCTTCCTGAGTGTCCTGGGACTAAGCAACTAGCAAGATGTACCTTACTGGAAGGTTTTTCATACAGTTCCCTGAAAGTTTTGCCTGTGTGAAGACAGTAGGAGTTTCCACAGAATGACTGTGGTGAAATAGCTAATCTAATTATATAATCAATCTATTTCACCAAGGAAGCTTATTGAAATAGAGAATAACTATTGTCACAAGCTCACTGTCATATAAGGTCCTAATGGCTCCATTCAAGCATCAGAGGTTTTGGAACTTGATTTTATGGTATGGAAATTATCAAGATGCTTCAGTTCAAATTGACTTGTCCCATCAAAGTTGGTCCAGATGGCAAAAATATTACCTGGCTTTGTTTGAGGTAGTCTTGGGGAGCAAACAAACCCTGATGCTCAGTTTGTGCTGGCTTACTGCTTAGTTCCATTTCCAGATGAGGTTGAGCAGCTCTTGTAGGCAGCTTCGCTGTCAGACTCATCAGGGCTTTCTGGCTGAACTCCATGCTGGTGTAGTCATTCAAGAGTGGTACTGTAATGGAAATTATTCCCTCTTTTTCAGTTGTAACTGCTTTTTCAGGGATTTCTTTGTGCCTTAGGCTTATGTTTATGTTATTGCTAGGTTCTTCTGACTGATAAGTGTCATACTTGCTGTCTTCTCCACCATCTGTAAAGAGGTCTAGCTTCAAAGGAGCCTTTGACTCACGCTCTATGACATAAAGGCTGGTGGTATCATTGTCTGGCAGGGCCTGAAGCAGTGACCTTGAAATGGGTTTCCAATTAGTCTGCAAGACAAAACAAGGAGAAAGACTAATTTCAGTATCATACTTTTGCAAAGTGCAATTGGCAATTTACTGAAATAAATGACAGAAGAATAAAGCTCGGAGACAGGCAACCTGGTCCTGCCTATATAATATGGCTAACATCCATTTTATCTCATCTTCAGTGATTTTAGAAACATGAATCAAAAAAATATTTATTTCCCTAATTCAGAGGACCATCTTCTCTTCTCCCTTAGTATTTAAGCAAAGTTTTTCTTGCTTTTATGTGTGCTCAGGACAAAATGTAGTGGTGATAAAATGTAGGCTTCATGATGTTCTGTTCCGAATCTCACAGCTTTCAAAAAGTTTAACCAATGTGTTACTATAAAAAGGCAGCAGCTTGAATTGAACAGCAGCCAAACTAGCTTTTGATATCAGCCTCTGCAAGCAGTTTGTTATTCACCTTAATGCCATGTTGTGATCTAAGTATACCTTGGGTTACAAGTTTTTGCAAATTCTGGATGATTAAATGGAGAACAGTTTGCAACGTGAAGCATCCTTCTTTTCCACTTAGATTGTTCTGCTGGGTTTTCCTACTTTTTCCATAATATTTTTTAAATTATGGCCAGGTTGGTATGTTCTCTGATATAACTATTAGCTCCCCCCTCCAGTTGCTCTAAATTTGTTTAAACTGTTATGGTTCTTTTGCAAGAAATAAATAAGGATTCCCCCCCCCCCCCCCCCCCCCCCCCCCCCCCCCCCCCCCCAATTTCTGTTCTGACTTGGAAAATGAGTATGCTGTTCTTTGAAATCTCAGCAATCCCACATAAAATATCTTTATTTTTCTAACTGGCACTCGTAATGGGATGAGTAGTCACCTCTGCATGGTCAGCATTTGCCTTGTTTTGAATAAAGACCTATGTGATCTGTACCTCCATTATCATGTTTATTATGAACGGTAGCCCGAACTCTACACCTAACAAATCTAAAATAAGCTCTGTGTGAGCTTCTGTCTGAAAGAGGCACTAATGGGTGAAGAAGAAGCGTCTTTGAAGAATCTTGTCTAAACATGAAGAACAGGATACTGATTGGGTGGCCATGTTAGTCACCATAGTTCATTTTCCTGATCTCTGTGTGCTGACTGAATTGAGAGTGTTCCCAGTTCCTCCTGCTGCTCTGTACAATGGGATGTATTATTGCCTTAGATTGCAATAAAGAATGTTCTGTCTGGATTTAAAGTACAAATTCTCTTGCCACTTATCTGGACTATATATGTGTTTCTGTCAAGAGTTTCTACATTGCTCAACTAATCTGACAGGGTTCAGTCTTGAAACAACCTACAAATAGAATAAATATACAGAATATAGTAAAATTTACTACTTGCCTCAGTTTCACAGTGCTCATTTTGGGAATACCTTTCTCCACATTTCATGAACTGTTCATAACATCAGATTACTTCTAGGCAATATATCTGATAACTGTTTTATTGTACTGTCTACTCACATAGAGCTTTTTCTCCTTTCCCCAAAACCCTTATCTGATATCTGTTATTTCTATTTCTGCCACATTATCAATGTTATAGTATTTCTCTACCAGACTTGGCTAATACAAACTTCATTTCCTTTTATAGCTGCTTTGCCTCTGCAGGAACAGTTAAATGAATTTTAAATAGGTATATTTTGCTTTTAAAGTATTTACATCAAAGTGGCACTTTGGTTCATAAAACCTATTTGTCCTTTCTATAACATGCAGCCTCAATGTATTTCACCTGCACTTCTTCACAATGGCAAATTATTCTTTGAACCTATTAGATTATTTTGGCTGGTAGTTCTTACTCCTTTCTTGCTGAACTTCTGTCCTGCAATTCAACTCCCTCCTCCACCTAACCTTATTATTACATTGAAACAGCTTCAGGTCTTGCACTTTCTTTAAAGCAGAAATTCCCTAAATGCTGAGTATAATAGATTCCTTTTTTGCCTTTGAGAAGTCTCACTTTGAACAAGTATTGAATCTGCAGATCTCCTACTTTCTAAATGCATGGTGGAGAAGAACCAAGAGAATTAAGTGGAGTTATTTTTACTGGAGTGGTCAGTGAGGGACATCTGAATCCCAGAACTGAGAACTGGAAGTTGCCTGGTGCTCATAAGCAGATTAAGTTCTTTAACTGAACAAAACAGTGAAACTGCAATCTTCTAATAGCATCACTTTTGAAACTCTGTCTTTGTACAGCTGTACATTTGTACATCTGATTCTCCTTTGTTCAGCATTATCTGGCTTTGGCAAAATGATTATCTGAGACTACCTCTGAGCTCACCACTTCTTTATCTACGTTTAGGTGGAAGAAAGGAAGAAAGCAAGCAAGGAAGTCCTGATCTGGAATATGAAAGTTCAGACTTGCTCTGTCAAAGGAAGCAATGCTGATGTTCAGCTAACCTTTTGATTACCAGCAGCCTGTCAGAGTCTTCTGAAATTTCCTTGCTGATGATTTCATTCTGGTGTCCTAGATTTGGACAGTGTCTGGCTGTAGATACCTTCCAGCTTCTGCCTGATCTTCGATTGTGCTCTTGCCTTTTCCTATGTGAATACATAACTTTGAAGTCTCCAGTCCCTGCCTTCAGCTTAGCTTGACACTGGCATATACTTCCTGTCGTCATCCTAATGCTTAGGAACAAGGAAGCGACACACTTGTATCTCTACCTATCAGGATCCACAGAGAAACATGTATTTCACTTGGTCATTTATTTAGGATAATTTTTCTCTGTCATGCTTTTGTCCTAAATAGATAGAAGTCTGCTTTGTTAAAGCTCACAAGTTGGCTTGAGAAACTAGATCTAAAAGTGTCAAATTAAGTTCAGGTCTGCCAGGAAAATCAAAGTGATTTAAAAAGGAAAGCAGTACAAGTTCCTGCTCCAAAAACATAATGGTTGGTGGTCTGAGACTTGGGAGATAAACTGAGGTGTCCTAGAGGAAGAACTTTTAGTATCAGGTGTCAGCAAAACTGGAGCAGAAGCACTTAAGGAGAGGAAGATGCAAGGAAGTCTACTATTAGGCAAAAGCAAATAACGTGGTCTCCATCAGCCTCCTTCTAACAACTAATTTCCAGGCACTTCTTCAGTCCTGAAATTCAGGTATCCTTACCAAAGCATACAGGAAAGCTGTGGGCAAGGTTTGAACGTGCTACTGAACCTTGGTGCCTTTTGACTAGTAGATGCCTCCTCAGACAGCTACCAGCTGACAAGCCAGAGCCCCTGGATTGCTCTGGAAGCAGGTAGAGACTGAGGGGTGAGGAGTGGATTTCAGAAAACACCATATACATTACCTCCTTTGTGATGCTTTTGTGGAATTAGGGCACAAAATGTGTTACTTTGTATTTTGAGTAACTTGTACTTAGTAATCAGTTCCAGTTGTTGAAAACTGACTGGATATAAAAAATGAACTTCTCCCTTTAGACTCCATCTCCCCCCCATTTGACTTTGCTTTGTTCTTTTAACAACCATACCTTTAAATATGCTCTATAATGTTCTCAAAAAAAGTCTGAGAACCTTTATTAAATTTAAAATTGTGTACAGTCTCTGCCTAAACAACCACTCCCCCATCCTATATTTCTAATATTACCCTAGCTTCCCAACTGTTGATATTAGACATTTACTAGGATGAAGCGTGAGAAGTCTAATAACTAGCGTTACTGATTGTCGTGATTTAACCCCAGCCAGCAGCCAAGCACCACGCAGCTGCTCCCTCACTCTCCCCCCTCTCCCAGTGGGATGGGGAGGAGAATCAGGAAAGAAGGTAGAACTCATGGGTTGGTTGAGATAAGAACAGTTTAATAACTAAAGTAAAATATAATACTAACAATAGTAATAATGAAATATAATAATAATAGTAATGAAAAGGAATATAACAAAAAAAAAGAAGGGGGAAAAAAAAAGGAAAAAAAACCCCAGTGATGCACAATGCAATTGCTCACCACCCGCTGACCAATGCCAGAGCCGCAATCCGCCCCTCCCGGCCAACTCCCCCCTGTTTATATACTGGGCATGACATTCCATGGTATGGAATACCCCTTTGGCTAGTTCAGGTCAGCTGTCCTGGCTGTGCTCCCTCCCAGCTTCTTGCACACCTGCTTGCTGGCAGAGCATGGGAAACTGAAAAGTCCTTGGCTTAAGATAAGCGCTCCTTAGCAACAACTAAAACATCAGGGTGTTATCATCAACAGTATTCTCACACTAAATCCAAAACACAGCACTGTACCAGCTACTAAGAAGAGAGTTAACTCTATCCCACCCGAAACCAGGACACTGATTAATCAGTAAAAAAGATCTCCCTTGTATATTTTTTCCCACCATCAGAACAGTACTTGCCATATCTTGGATTGCACTGCTGTTTCTTGGATTTGGTATGCTTGGCCAGCATGATATTTTCAACCTGTAAAGAAATATTCTAAGTTTATTGTCAGCTTAAATGACTGACATTTCCTCTGCATTTAAATTAACTGCCATTTATACATATATTTTATTGGCATTTTCATGACCATCAAAACAAGATGTTCTACAATGACTATTAAGCATAATGCCAATTAAAAACTGAAGACCAAGCTTGGTAGTCTGAGTTAGTGAAGTTTAACATCTTTGTTTAAGGACAAAGGAGCTGCGACAGGAGCTGGTAATGTTGTCTCTTTCTGTATGCTTATCGTTGCATATTCCTAATTTGCTATCATTTCCACAAAACTTCTGTCTTCCTTGATGACTCTCAGACATGTACAAGAAAGTTTGTTTTAGTAAGTATTTGCTTCTGGGTTTCTACTTAGAAGTTTACTTTCCCTCAAACATAGAGCAAGCTTTTGCTGTTTTATAGCTTCTGTGCAATGAAGCCAGTGGCCTGGAAGAAGCTCTCCCTAGGACCTGCAGACCAGAACAGGGCAGGCAACACAGCTCCTGCTCATTCCTGATAGCTTTGAGTTTGGCCCTTTCTGGGAGCTATTACAGTATCTCACTGTTTCACCTGACACAAACCTAAGCACACCTTTACTAAAAACTCACACCAGCTGCTTCTGCTGTAGAGGAAGTGGTTTGCAAGGTAGAGCTGAGTTTGCCAATTGAGCCATTCAAATTGGTTTCAGCTGGCTGCTTGTTGACAGACCTCTCATCAGAGCCCTTTCTTTCAAGCTCCTTCCTTGTACCCAGGGGCTCAGAAACAACAAAACTGGCAACAAGCTGCTATGCTCTCCAGCCTCCTTGGGCCACCCCCACCATGGGCATCACCTCAGGCATTATCCTCCCTGGCCCTTCCCAAGAGGACAGGACATGATGGCAGTATGCCCGTTGTTCCCTGGGATGCTGGTGCTGGCCGCTGTCCCCCCAGGCTAGCAGGGGCTGGCTGTGATTTCCCTGCAGAGGGGCGGGATGAGAATTTCAAAAGGAGTTTCTACTGGGCTGACTGTGTCCCTATTGGCATCAGTCACTCCTGACTGCTCATCTGCAGGAGCAGAGGGAGACGGTCTCTTGGTATTTTTGAGCTGATCACCACCCTGTCAGCAGCTGTCAGAGCAGCACCCTGTGACCTTTGGGTAATGACTCACCTCCATAGGAAAAAAATTCAACACAGCTGTGAGAGACTGGGAGGTTATGTAGTCCATCATCCTGCCTCAGTGTTGACTTCAGTGTTATTTGGTCTTCAAGTCAAATCTAGGCTTTATTAGCTGTAAAGTACTTTGCCTCTGTTTAGGCTGTGGTTTGAGGTAAAGCCTGAGGCTGTAGAGTTACTGGATCTCTGCTGATCCTATGAAGATGGCTGTTTGTCTGGCTGGTGAGTCATTTTTTTACAAGTTAAGCAGGCAATAAGGATGAGGGGATCCTTGGGACCCTTCATCTCAGTTCCAGGTGTTCAGTGCTACTATGTATTTCATTACTATTTTGTAGTGTTACACTGGGCTTCTGTGTGCTGGTTTTTTTTCTAGTTTTCCAAGAATTCTTTTCTAATGGGCCCGGACAATGAAGTGTGATCTTATCTTTAACAAAATAAAGTTCTTTCTGGGGCAAAACTTCTGTGTAGGTCTCAGAAGTTCTTGTCAGAAAGGCTGGATCAGATATTAAAATAAAGTCTGAAAAGGAAAGTGTACAGCAGACTTCATGTGGAGTGCAGTCTGTTTCCCAATAGCAAAGGCAGGAGTTTAGTCTGATGTATAAGCTAAAGCAAGTTATGTCATGCAGTATGGTTTTCAAGTCATGGGTTGTATTGTCTCTCTGTTCTGTCCTTTAACAGTTGCACTTTCAGCTTCTGAGGCTGGTGCTTTGTAAAAGGAGAAAAAAGGAGGGTAGCATTCTAGGACATCAAAATAGTAATATGAATGGTTGTATGTAGCTAGGTTTATCAGAAAATGAATATTGGAACCAATTACTATGCAAGCCATTTTTCTCTTAGTGGTAGTGTATGCTGCTAATATTGTACCTCAGATTAATTTGAGGGGGATGTACTTTATTACTGCAGAGAATAATTTCTCCTAAAATAAGAGGACCTCATTCATATCTTGCAGGTGCCCTTGTTATTCTCTTTTTTTCCCTACTTATCCATCCATTACTCCTTCTTGTTATGTGCGTAATTTATACAGTTAACATCCAAATGTGCTTGAAGGAAACTGCTTAGATGGCAACATCAACTTGTGTATGCTGCTGGAATTTATTTTTGTATTTCAGTAGAAGAGATGTGATTATCAGTTGGGAATGAAAAAGCAAAATAATCAAATACATGTTTTTTCCATATATAAACTGTTTTCCACTGTGAGAAATGGTTGTTGAGATGGGAGGTAGTCAGATAACTGTATTAAAAGCAAAAGATTATAGATTTTTGACAAAGTATTTTAATCAGCTTATAGTGGTTTGTAATTGCTCTCACTGTGTAAATGAGTGGAATGGCTTTTGTGTTGTGTGCTTTTTGAGTTGAGTTGCTTTTAATGACAAAAAAGGTCCGGTGCTATGAAACTCAAGGTTAAGTAAAACAGAAGTGCTGCTAACAACTTCAGTCAATATTCCCTTGCCTTTTAAGCACCAGAGAACAAGTGACAGGTGCAAAAACCAGAATGAACATCATGCTGAAGCAAAGGCCAGTCACAAAACCTTCAAATTCTCCTTTATCTGATGGGAAACAGAGAGATTGAATCAGACTTACAGTATCAAGTATACAGAGGCTATATTGTCTCCATGAGAGAAATATTTCAAACAGAACTCAAGTCAAACTTTATACATGTTTTGGGATTCCTGTAAGTGAAATCTAGTTCAAACAAGACTTGGCATTTTGGGGGTAAGGTCTGAGGCTTTCAGGTTTGTATTTTTAAGATATCTAGATATACGTTGTTGAGTTTTTAAATCCACCATCCAAAGACAAACAGTTTATAATAAAAGAAGTATTCCTACTCCCCATGCTATTATGTGAGCTCTAGCTTGTTTAATGATACTGTCTTGGCCTATTTTATTTTTATTTTTTTTAGAAAGCTTCAGTTGAGTGAAGCTGTGGTCAAACCAAAAAAGGGTCTACTGCGGTGTTAGATTTAGTCTAATGTGTTAAAAAATGAGTCCATGTTTAGCCAGCCCTATATGAATACAATATATGAGACTTCATAAACGTAACTGTATTGATCTTCTTAGCCTATCCAGCCACCTTTGAAACAAGCAAACTCTTGCCAGTGAACTGTAGGACCTGTTACATAAAATGTACTTAAATTATTAGAAAACAAAAGATACTTTGATTAGCTGTCACCCACAATAGGAGCAATTGAAAGAGATTTTTTTTTTTTTTTAATAGTTAATGGCTCAGGGGGCTAACTGGAAAACAGTTCTACATGATTGCTTGGGATTTTGCCAAGAACAAAGACTACTGAACTTAACTAGTCACAGACAGAATATTTAAACTGCTGAAATCTATGATAGGAATCGGCAATAAAGAGATGTGAATACAGCTAGCATAAAAAGGTCAGAAAACGTTTCAGAGATGAGGAACCCTAGCTAAGTCTTCCCTGCATGTTAGGTAATGAAATATAGGCAGAGTTGTTCTGTGATACGTAGTTTATCTGTAACAAAGGAATGATTTTGTGTGTTTGGTATCAGTAACTAAGGATTGAATAATAAATCTTATGTATAAGTGCTTTGTTACTCCTTGAAAAGCAAGAAAGGGTAGAGAATAATGCCATATATAGTGCATAAAGCAAAGATTCATGCTGAGTAACACAGATGCATAGAGCTTCCACAGTACCATATTTTGGAGTGTTGAAAAGTTGTGAAAGAGTCGGAGGTCCTTTGCCAGCATTAGTGAATCCTGAAATCTGCACATGGTATATGGTTTTTTCCTTCAGTCCAGTAAGATGGTAACTTGTGGTAGAAGAATTGAGAGTAACAGCTGAAACACAAGAGAGGTTGGGGAACGAGATTATTAGATGAACTCTGATGGCTGAGTCTGTATCAGTGTAGCTGACTGGGCAAAAGGCAAAATTTCTGTGCCCTAATTCACACCTGGAGGAAGCTGCACTGTGCAGATTTTTTTGATGGGTACAAGATTTCTCCAAAATATTTATGTATATTTTGAATCCAAAGGTAAAAAACATGAGCTTCTAATACATCAAGGATGTTTAGGTGGTAAGTGCAGTAGGCTGTGTATGATGAATGACAGGGAAATATACCTAATGTCCTGAACAGTGAATACCCTCAGCTGTAACAGTTGAAATAAGGACTGGTTTTCACAGCAGTAGTAGAATGAATGTCCGTGTTAAGTCCTGTGTTTGTCATTACAGTAATCGGTAGTTATTCGCCTTGATTAATATCAGTGCTATTACTTAGCGTTCAGTACAGAAAAAAAGGATGTGTATTCTGCTTCATCTACTTTTAGGGCTTTCAGTTCAACCTTTCTTTTTTGATGGTGCAGTGAGTTTCCCCCGGCCAGAATAACATAACCATCAATGCTGTAGAATGCCTTTAACATGGCAGAAATTATTTTTCAAGTTTGCCACTGAGAATTTAAGACTTTCGTGGAAGTGGAAATGGTGCTGTAGCCTATAGGCTTCTCTTCCCCCAAATTCTCCAATAAAATTATTCTTCCTGCCTGGAAAATATGGCAGTTGGGTGTCGTGTCACTGTTGTATTGACTGATGGGGGGGAAGGAGAGGAGTTCAGTCCTGGACACTCCCCTTCTGGTCTCCTCTTATGCTCTCTGATAGGTATGTGGGGTGGATTAGAGCCCCCTGAAGACAGTGCCAAATCTCCTGCTAATGCTGCATACTTGAAGCTTTTGTTACTCTTTAAGGTCCTGTAAAGGCATATGCCAACATGAATTATAGAACTCTTGTTATTCTCCTTTGTCAGGTCTTAGGTGCTATTTGTCTTCCATAACGTGCCTTTAATTTTATTTGAAAGTCAGTATGTGCGAAGTTAATGCGTTGTTATTTATGGCAAGAAGACTTTCCACTGCAGACCAGAAGGAAAATGTTTATCAAAAGAGATGTGGGGATTTTTTTTTTTTGTAAACTTAAGTGGTTGGTGCTCATAACTTCATTTATTTCAATGTGTAGAAGTTTAATCCCTTGCAGTTAAACATAAAAGCTATCAATTTAAGAAAATGTTTCTAAAAATGAAATTAATAAGTGTCTCTGAAAATGGGTAAGAAATAAAAACTATTCCCTGCTAATTTAGTTCAAAAGAGAAATATATAATTTCTTAAGTTCTACAGTAATGCTCAGTCAAGCATGGCTGAGTTGCAGTGAAATATAAAAGTATTGTGACTGAAATCTTAATACCTCAGAAATACTGAGAGTGTACATCTTCCTTTCAGTGTTACTAGAGAATTCTGCAGTAGTCTTAGAACTGTAAGCTTTAAGGAAAATTTTTCTTATCGATATGTAATTTGTGAACTCCTCCTTTCAAAAGTTGAATACTTTTGTGTATGAATTCACTATGATCAAATTCATACAACATATCCCTTCAAACTCTTCACATCCATGAACTTGTGCCAATAATAAAAAAATCAATTGCAGCTCTATTTTGCAAAGTAGCGTGCCTAACGCTATCAACATCAGTTAACAGATCACTCAATGCAATGGAAGTAGCATTGGTTTGCTTACTCAACCAACATCCCAAATTTGTCAATTTTTTCAAAGCTGCTGCTGCTGCAACCCCAGGTGCTAATGCTGATGTTGCTATGATTTCCCCAGGTCCCCAAAAGGTTACTTGATTATCACATTGTGTTGTAAACTGATGGGTGTGTTGTTTTTCTCGTTTCTTATTATGAATCATGGTAAGATTAGGAGTAAGCAAAGTAAGCCTCCCCAAGCTACATGGTCCACTGTTAAGCTTCGATGGAAGCCCGCTCCATGCTCTATCTCCACAAATCAAAAAGACTCCATCAGGCAATGTAACAGACACAGAAAAAGACTGCGAAATGTTAGGAGAAGTATAATTACACCAAGCAGTAGCATTTCTATATACAAGCAGTGTTGCATTAACATTCTGTCCCTTTCTGGTCGAATTATAAGTGTAATTGAATACCACACAAGCATCCATCATAATTGATCCTAACAGTTCCAATTCCTGAGGTTCCTGAGTAACTTGTGGCATGTGTGCATAGATACCATCCCAATTGTCAACATTGACCCTTGGTTCAGAATGATTACAGGGTCCAGGTCCTGTTGGACGTGGCCACTCATCCAAAGGCAGTCCCACCAAACAGGTAGAGAAGGGGTTGTCAGGATTTGCAACAGAAAGGCACAAGGTATCCTGGTGGGTCACATTTGCCAAGGTCACCCATGCATTTTTCTTGGGTTGTGGGACCATCCATCCTTCAGCGGGCAGAATCACCAAGCACAGGGCGGACACAACGAGCAGGCACCCACCGAGGGCCGTTACCTGTTGAAACACAAGCATATCCTTGCCCCCAAGTTAGTAGGTCACAGGGGTCTGACCACTGACCTGTCTGCAGATCTCGAACCTTGACTTTAACCCCAGGGGAAACCCCACTGGTGTTAGTCAAGGATCCGAAATGTCGTGCTATTGGAGGCTCCTGAGCATCATCAGAAACCTATAAAAAATTTAAGACATATGTTACTTTGTTCAATCGGGCTTTTGGAGACTCCCTTGTCATTCCACCTTTTTGTTTTTGCAACAGTTGCTTTAAGACACCATTCATACGCTCGACAATGGCCTGCCCAGTAGGAGAATGAGGGATGCCTGTCACATGAGTGACACCCCAGGATCGAAGGAATGAGGATACTCTTGCAGACACATAAGCTGGGCCATTGTCTGTCTTAACTTGCTGGGGGACATCTGCAACGGAAAATGCTCGTTGCCAATGGCGAATAGCATCCCGTGCAGCTTCTCCTGCGTGAGCAGTAGCAATAACAACCAAAGAAAAGGTGTCAACAGAGACATGAACGCATTTTAGTCGGCCAAATTCTGGCATGTGGGTAACATGTTTGCCATATTTGGAGAGCTTGTAGCCCCCTAGGGTTGGTCCCATAAAAGTGAGGGACATGTTGGCCCTGGTAATCGGGACACGCAGCAACGATGGCGTGGGCCTTGGAGTTTGACAAGTGAAATTGCCGTTTCAGGGCTCGATACCCCTGGTGAAAAAAAGAATGAGACAACACAGCCTGCTGTTTAACATCCGGGGTATTCCAAGGACTGTGGGAGGTTTCTATGTGTCCTGCGTCAACTTGCTCTTTAACTAACAGGTGCAGGGCTGCGAGTTTTTCATAACTAAGGGGCCACTGATCTACCCAGACAGGCTTCTCTGTTAACCACGTCAGTGCCAGTGTGGGTCATGCCACGCCCTGCAACACAGTGACCCCTACTGAAAATCTGTTGTTATTTTTACCCCCCACTGCCCAAGACAATCTCTCCCCCACAGATTCAACGGTGCTGATGTCACATAGGGTCGGACAGTTGCTTTCTGGCCCTCAGGATTGCTGACAAGGACAGGCTTGGCAGCCATAAAACTAATGGCAACGCCCCCAAGGCCCATCACTCCCATATTATTTGACACCAGAGGCCAAGCAGGAGGCCAATCACGTTGAGCAATAATGGTGGTAACAGCCCCTGTATCCAGTAATCCTGAAAGACTTATCTGAGAGGGGACTGCATGGTCCATGGCGAGCGAGCAGGTCATCTGCGGCCTCTTGTCTGTGACAGTCTGGGACCAAAAAACAGATGGCTTCCCCATCGATCCAAAGCCGCTGCCTCCATGAACAACTTGCTCTGTCCTAGGAACACAGCTCACAAAAGGCACAAGTTGAGCAAGTCTAGTTCCCTGAGGAATGGTGACCGGTGGCGTTGCTGTGGACACCATAGCACAAATCTGACCTGTGTAATCAGCATCAATCACTCCCACATGTACCATCAATCCTTGTAGTGTGCTACTTGAGCGTCCTATCAATAAGGCACTTAGTCCATTACCAATTGGTCCCCAGGCATCCAAAGGCACCCGATAAATTTGGCGATCAGAAATTGTTATTGCGTTGGCGGTGGATACATCCATCCCGGCTGATCCGGCGGTCTTCCCTGACAATTGGTCACATAAGGTTGAGGGTTGCATTGCTGTTGCATTGCCCCCGCAAAGGGGTTGCCAGGGCTGTAGGGCATTTGTATCTGTGTGCGCCCTTTCGCACTCTTCCTGCCCTTTCCCTGCAGTGGCTGCCCATTAACATGATACTTTGACCTACATTGTTTAGCAAAATGGCCTTTCTTCCCACAATTGTTGCATGTAACCGTCACTGAGCCACTAACTACTCCCCCTTTTTTGTTTGGACTTCCCATTTTCCCTTTCTGTCCCAAACTATCGGGGCATTCGGACTTAATGTGTCCTATCTTTCCACACCCAAAGCATTTCCGATCTTTCACATGGAGGGCAGCCAGAGCAGTAGCGAGTGCAGCCATTTTGTGTTCAACAGAGCCAACCTTAGCACACGCCGTAACCATGTCCTCTAGGGACGGATCGCCGGGCAATGCCTCAATAATTTTTTGACAATCCGGGTTGGCATTATCTCTAGCCAGTTGTTTAGTCAGCATGGCTCGGAGACCCGTATCAAACACTTGTTTCTCTATCGCGCCTTGCAACTTTTCCACGAACTGTAAAAACGGCTCTCGGGATCCCTGCTTAATTGTTGTATACCTCGCTTTTGGTTCTGCTAACTCCGCTGTGCGAAACAAAGCCTGCATGCCTATGCCCTTTACTTGCTCAAGGATCTGAGGGTGCCATTGCGCCTGTGTATCTAATGTTCCCACATTAGTATAAACACTACTTAGCAATAACTAAAAACATCAGTGTGTTATCAACATTCTTTTCCTACTAAATCCAAAACACAGCACTATACCAGCTACTAGGAAGAAAATTAACTCTGTCCTAGCTGAAACCAGGACATCAGGTCATTCACTGCCAGTGCATAACTGCTAGGACCAAAGGTAATGCTAACTGGAGAATGCTGTTAAGTCACCTGGAAAAGAAACTTTGTGTAGGATTTCTTTTATTGCTGCAGATAGGAAATGAGAAGAAATATAAGGGATGAGGTTATATAAAGGATAGGAATACCTCCTTCAACTGAGTAAAAGTGGGTTACTCCAAAATCTTTTCATGTCTTGTGAAACTTTCACACTGACACACATCAGATGTATGTACTATTATTTTGTACAACTTGTATGGCTGAAAATTGTCTGGAAAACAAACGTACATCAAAGTTTACTGAAAAGTTATAAGTGAGAAAGAAAAAGAGGAGGAGGAGGGACAACAACTTTATAGCTTTTCTGTATAGTTCTTACTTTCTGAGCCTCAAAGCATAGTATAAATTTACAGTGCTTTACACTGAGTGCAAAATATGTGCATCCTTCCTCATCAACTCTAGACCCTTTATACACACTAGTTCAAAAGCAGAACAAGACATAACACTGGTTTGATTTTTAAAAGATGCCAGACTTGCTCATAGTCTGCATCTGGAAGGCTTGAGCTGCTGAAGAAGTAGGGAACTAAAATGGCTGTAGATATCTTAGTTCAAGGACAGATACTTCCCCCTCAGCTAGCATATTTAAAAACAAGCAAAACAACTAGATGTAATGTGGCAGTGCAGATGTTGCAGGAGGACCAAGGAAAACAGTGCATTCATTTATATAAACCTGAAGTTAAATTCTCTCTACTGTACATTGTCGTGGTTTAACCCCAGTCAGCAACTCAGCACCACGCAGCCGTTTCCCCCTCCCCCTCCCAGTGGGGTGAGGAGGAGGAAAGCAAAGGAAAAAAAAGTAAAACTCGTGGGTTGAGATAAGAACAGTTTAATAACTAAAGTAAAATATAATACTAACAATAGTAATAATGAAATATAATAATAATAGTAATGAAAAGGAATGCAACAAAAAGAAGGAGGGGGGGGAAGGAAAAAAAAACAGTGATGCACAATGCAATTGCTTACCACCCGCTGACTGATGCCCAGTTAGTTCCCGAACCGCGATCCGCGCCGCCCGGCCAGCTCCCCCCTGTTTATATACTGGGCATGACGTTCCATGGTATGGAATACCCCTTTGGCTAGTTCGGGTCAGCTGCCCCGGCTCTGCTCCCTCCCAGCTTCTTGCACACCTGCTTGCTGGCAGAGCATGGGAAACTGAAAAGTCCTTGGCTTAAGATAAGCGCTACTTAGCAACAACTAAAACATCAGAGTGTTATCAACATCATTCTCACACTAAATCCAAAACCCAGCACTGTACCAGTTACTAAGAAGAGAGTTAACTCTGTCCCAGCCGAAACCAGGACAATATCCACCCCTTATTCTATACCATTTACGTTATGCCCAGATCCCACACTTTCCAATACATTTCCAATTAATCACCATCACCTTTCCTGTCTTTTAATATATACATATAGATATCATTCCCGTGGTCTATGGGCCATCTCTATCAAATGTCTGTTCAGTTCATTCAGTCCATGACTTTGAGCTCCATCTATTGTAACAGTCTGTCTGGGCAGGAGGGATGGTGCAAAGTCCGCTCAGTCGGCAGAACAGGATTGGGCTTCGGTGTGATGTGGCAGGCAGGTGACATTGGGCGCAGCAGGAGGATGGTGTGTGGTGTCGGATTGTTGCATGCCAAAGTCAGTCCTGGTTCCATCACTACTGCACTTCACTCTGTTTTGTCAAAGTTCATTCTTCATTAATCTAAGTAATTCTTACTGTAATACCATTAATATAGCATATAACAGTTATAATAATGATGACATACAGTGGCAGGGTTATATAGCAATTAATAGCATACAATTTAATCTATTGGCTGTTCTCGCCTAAAATCAAATCCCCTTGAGGCACACATCAGACTTCCCCGTCCTTCCACATCACCCACCAAGTGCACCCAGGTCCTTGAGCAAAAGCAATCCCACGAATGGGTTTGCCTTTGCCTGAGGCAGGAGTAACCCAGACTGTCTTCCCTAGCATATTTTTTATGTGCACTACAGGGACTTTATCCTCTTCTACAGCATGTAAAAGTTCTGATTGGGCAGGGCCAGCCCGATTGGCAGATCCTCTAGTGTTGACTAACCAGGTGGCCTTTGCTAGATGTGTATCCCAATGTTTGAAGGTCCCACCACCCATTGCTCTCAATGTAGTCTTTAACAGTCCATTGTATCGCTCGATTTTCCCAGAGGCTGGTGCATGATAGGGGATGTGATACACCCACTCAATGCCATGCTCTTTGGCCCAGGTGTCTATGAGATTGTTCCGGAAATGAGTCCCGTTGTCTGACTCAATTCTTCCTGGGGTCCCGTGTCGCCATAAGATTTGCTTCTCAAGGCCCAGGATAGTGTTCCGGGCGGTGGCATGGGGCACGGGATATGTTTCCAGCCATCTGGTGGTTGCTTCCACCATTGTAAGCACATGGCGCTTGCCTTGGCGGGTTTGTGGGAGTGTGATATAGTCAATCTGCCAGGCCTCTCATTATTTGTATTTCAGCCATCGTCCCCCATACCAAAGAGGCTTTAACTGCTTGGCTTGCTTAATTGCAGCGCATGTTTCACATTCATGGATGACATGTGTGATAGTGTCCATGGTCAGGTCCACCCCTCAGTCACGAGCCCATCTATATGTTGCATCTCTTCCCTGATGGCCTGAGGTGTCATGGGCCCACCGAGCCATGAATAATTCACCCTTATGCTGCCAATCCAGATCTACCTGAGCCACTTCAATCCTAGCAGCCTTGTCTACCTGCTGGTTGTTTTGATGTTCCTCAGTGGCCCGGCTCTTAGGTACATGAGCATCTACGTGACGTACTTTCACAACCAGGTTCTCTAGCCGGGCAGCAATATCTTGCCACGATGGGGCAGCCCAGATGGGTTTCCCTCTGCGTTGCCAGTTACTCCGCTTCCATTGCTGCAACCACCCCCACAGAGCATTTGCCACCATCCATGAGTCAGTAGAGAGATAAAGTATTGGCCATTTTTCTCGTTCAGCAATGTCTAAAGCCAGCTGGATGGCTTTCACCTCTGCAAACTGACTCGATTCACCTTCTCCTTCTGCAGTTTCTGCAACTTGTCCTATAGGACTCCATACAGCCGCCTTCCACCTCCGATGCTTTCCTACAATGCGACAGGACCCATCAGTGAACAGGGCATATTGCCTCTCATTTTCTGGCAGTTTATTATACAGTGGGGCCTCTTCAGCACCCGTCACCTCCTCCTCTGGTGATATTCCAACATCTTTGCCTTCTGGCCAGTCCGTGATCACTTCCAAAATTCCTGGGCAACTGGGGTGTCCTATTTGACTTCATTGTGTGATCAGTGCAACCCACTTACTCCATGTAGCATCAGTTGCATGATGTGTAGAAGGGACCTTCCCTTTGAACATCCAGCCCAGCACCGGCAGTCGGGGTGCCAACAGGAGCTGTGTTTCAGTACCAACCACTTCTGAAGCAGCTCGAACTCCTTCATATGCTGCTAATATCTCCTTTTCAGTTGGAGTATAGCGGGCCTCAGATCCTCGATATCCCCGACTCCAAAACCCTAGGGGTCGACCTCGGGTCTCCCCAGGTGCTTTCTGCCAGAGACTCCAGGTAGGGCCATTCTCCCCGGCTGCGGTGTAGAGCACATTTTTAACATCTGGTCCTGCCCGGACTGGCCCAAGGGCTACTGCATGAACTATCTCCCGTTTAATCTGTTCAAAGGCTTGTTGGTGCTCAGGGCCCCATTTAAAATGGTTCTTCTTCCGGGTCACTTGATAGAGAGGGCTTACAATCAGACTCTAATTTGGAATATGCATTCTCCAAAAACCTACAACACCTAAGAAAGCTTGCGTTTCCTGTTTACTAGTCAGTGGAGACATAGCTGCTATTTTGTTGATCACATCCATTGGGATCTGACGACGTCCATCTTGCCATTTTATTCCTAAAAACTGAATCTCCTGTGCGGGTCCCTTCACCTTACTCTGTTTTATGGCAAAACCGGCTTTCAGAAGGATTTGGATTATTTTCTCCCCTTTCTCAAAAACTTCTTCTGCTGTGTTGCCCCATACGATGATGTCATCAATGTACTGCAGGTGTTCTGGAGCTCCACCTTTTTCCAGTGCAGTCTGGATCAGTCCATGGCAAATGGTGGGGCTGTGTTTCCACCCCTGGGGCAGTCGATTCCAGGTGTACTGGACGCCCCTCCAAGTGAAAGCAAACTGTGGCCGGCACTCTGCTGCCAAAGGGATTGAGAAAAATGCATTAGCGATATCACTTGTGGCGTACCACTTGGCTGCCTTTGACTCCAGTTCATATTGAAGTTCTAGCATGTCTGGCACGGCAGCACTCAGCGGTGGTGTGACTTCATTCAGGCCACGATAGTCCACTGTTAGTCTCCACTCTCCATTAGACTTTCGCACTGGCCATATGGGGCTGTTAAAGGGTGAGCGAGTCCTGCTGATCGCTCCTTGGCTCTCCAGTTGACGAATCAGCGTATGGATGGGAATCAGGGAGTCTCGGTTGGTGCGATATTGCCTCCAGTGCACCCTTGTGGTAGCGATCGGCACCTGTTGTTCTTCAACCCTCAGCAACCCCACAACCGAAGGGTCCTCAGAGAGACTGGGCAAGGTGGACAACTGTTCAATTCCCTCTGTCTCCAAGGCAGCTATACCAAAGGCCCACCGGTACCCCTTTGGGTCCTTGAAATACCCTCTCCTGAGATAGTCTATGCCAAGGACGCATGGGGCCTCTGGGCCAGTCACAATGGGGTGTTTTTGCCACTCATTCCCAGTGAGGCTTATTTCAGCCTCCAATACAGTTAGCTGTTGGGATCCCCCTGTCACCCCAGAAATACAAATAGGTTCTGTCCCTTTATAGCTTGATGGCATTAGAGTACACTGTGCACCGGTGTCCACTAGAGCCTTATACTCCTGTGGGTCTGATGTGCCAGGCCATCGAATCCACACAGTCCAGTAAACCCGGTTGTCCCTCTCCTCCGCCTGGCTGGAGGCAGGGCCCCTCTAGTACTGGTCATAGGATTCTCCACTCACTTTCTGTAAAAATGGATTAGAATTCCTTTTCATAGGATCAGGAGTAAGATCAGCCCTTCCACTCTGTCGGCCACACCGCTCGCAGTGCTCACTGGAGTCTGAAGCAACCATTTTCCTGGAAGAATCCTCATTTGTGTTTGTTTTTCCTCGCAATTCCCGTACCCGTGCATCTAGGACTGAGGTAGGTTTTCCATCCCACTTCCTCATATCCTCTCCGTGGTCAAGCAGGTAAAACCACAGGGTACCCCGTGGTATATACCTTCTCTCTCTTCTCTCTTGCCCAGAAGAATACCTTCTCCTAATAGCTGAGATATTGGTCCGTACAGGTGGGCGGCTAAACTTATCCTCAAATCACTGGAACTCTCGGGACCATTTCTCAGCTAGCGTGTCTGGCAGTTTCTCCACAGCCGCGACGAGGGAGGAAGTGAGACTTTCTTCATATTGCCGAAGTCGGCGAGCCAATTCATCTACTGTTGGTCCCTCCTCGTCTTTCCAGTCCACTACTGCCAATGCATTGGCATATGACGATGGTGTGCTTCGTACAAACTTCCGCCACATGGGTCGTGCACATTGGACTTCATCTGGATCTGTGGGTAACCGCCCATCGTCTGGGTCATAATAAACCATCTCCCGCACGGCTAATTCCCTCAGGTACTGGATACCTTTCTCCATGGTGGTCCACTTGCCTGGGTGACATATAACATCTTCCTTGAAGGGGTATCTTTCCCTCATGCCCGATAGAAGTCGCCTCCAGAGGCTGAGGGCTTGTGTCTTTTTCCCAATCGCCTTGTCAATGCCCCCTTCCCTAGAAAGGGATCCCAATTGCTTGGCCTCCTTACCCTCTAATTCCAAGCTACTTGCCCCATTATCCCAGCATCAGAGCAGCCAGGTGATAATGTGCTCGCCTGGATGATGGCTGAAGTCTTTTCGCATATCTCGCAGCTCACTCGGGGATAGTGACCGGGTGATTATCTCCGGTTCTGCCTCTTCCTCCTGTTCTCGTGATGGCCCTGCTTCACCTTCATCCTTCGCTAAGTGAACTGATTTTTTTGTATATTTCTTCTTCTGTATAGGGGTGATTGATATTGGCACCGGTTGGTTCTCTAGTTCAGCTGCATCATCCATCGCCAAGGTTTGAGTAGCCACAGTGCCTGTTGCTGGGGTTTGAGTAGCCACAGTGCTTGTCATAGGGATTAGAGTAGCTGCAGTAGCTGTCGCCAGAGTTTGAGTAGCCACACTGCTTGTCGCTGGGGTTTGAGTAGCTGCAGTGCCTGTCGCCAGAGTTTGAGTGGCCGTAGTGCCTGTCGCCAGAGTTGGAGTAGCTGCAGCCGTGGGAGCTGATCTCTGGGTGGTATTTTTAAATAGTTGTTTAACCCTAGACAAGATCTGAATCACATTCAGGAACAGGCTGGTTCCTAGCAATAGGACCATGCTGAGTTCAACATCCCAAGGATATTAAAAATTTACAAACTCCTTCAATGCTATTGCAATTAACCTGGCAGAGAAAAGGAAGATGTGGGAAGATGTCTCCCCAATAGGTTGGCTCCCCGAGGAGAAAAGGTAGAAAGTGCAATTATTAATATTCTCTAGGAGATAGCACCCAAAGTACGGAGATCTCTCCTCCACAGATTGGTTCCCAGAGGGAGAAAAGGTAAAAGGTACAATTATTAATAGTCTCCCATAGGCGGCTCCCGAAGTACAGAGGTGACAACAATGCCGAGTACAAACACCCGATTAGTTTCATGGCCTGCACTTCTGTCATATCATAAGCCAGTGTTACAAACAACAACACCATGATAACTCTAGCCAGGTTCCCACAGATGATAAACAGCACAACAGGGAGCATATACTGCAAGTAGGGCATTGCATAACGCAATTTCAAGAACCAGAACGCCAACTTTGAGAGCAAACGAACCCACATTGTAACCAGTAACTATCAAACCAATACAATGAATACTTATAACAAGTTTGTTTTAACACACTCTGGTCAGATCTGTCGTTATCTCAACCCTTCCTGCCCCACGTTGGGCGCCAAAAAGGCTGTCGTGGTTTAACCCCAGTCAGCAACTCAGCACCACGCAGCCGCTTCCCCCTCCCCCTCCCAGTGGGGTGAGGAGGAGGAAAGCAAAGGAAAAAAAAAGTAAAACTCGTGGATTGAGATAAGAACAGTTTAATAACTAAAGTAAAATATAATACTAACAATAGTAATAATGAAATATAATAATAATAGTAATGAAAAGGAATGCAACAAAAAGAAGGGGGGGGGAAGGAAAAAAAACCAGTGATGCACAATGCAATTGCTCACCACCCGCTGACCGATGCTCAGTTAGTTCCCGAACCGCAATCCGCACTGCCCGGCCAACTCCCCCCTGTTTATATACTGGGCATGACGTTCCATGGTATGGAATACCCCTTTGGCTAGTTCGGGTCAGCTGCCCCGGCTCTGCTCCCTCCCAGCTTCTTGCACACCTGCTTGCTGGCAGAGCATGGGAAACTGAAAAGTCCTTGGCTTAAGATGAGCGCTACTTAGCAACAACTAAAACATCAGAGTGTTATCAACATCATTCTCACACTAAATCCAAAACCCAGCACTGTACCAGCTACTAAGAAGAGAGTTAACTCTGTCTCAGCCGAAACCAGGACAACATAAAAGCCAGTCCTGAATGGCCTTTGCAAGAGTCTCCTATGTGATCTTAATCACAGTTTTTGATGACTGTCCTGTAAACTGCTTCCTGGCTGCAGCTCTTCATGCCTAGCTTGGTAAGCAGAATACTGGAGTTGAGAACTTTTGCTTTGACAAGGACAGCCATTGGGATAAAAAGTAATCTAAGGGAGACTGTAACAGAGCAGTTTATATTTAAAGTTAAGTTTACCTAGGGACAAGGGAAACTATTTGGGTTTTTTAGCCAGTAATGTATAAGTCTGTCTGGAATGAGGGGAAGGAGAGACTTCATATAGCAACAGCAGCTTAGCTGCGTTTCTTGCCCAACTGTGACCAGAAGAATCCTACTGAAAACTCTTATCTGCTTTGGTGCTTCTAAAAATTAGATGTTGTCTCAGTGCTGGACAAAGATACAAGTTGCACTTATCTGAATCTTCAGTTTGCTCTTAAAACCAGGATGAAAATCCTTCCCTCCCCAACAAAAAATAACCAGTAAATGAAATGGTGCCTCCATTTGTAGATGTGGTTGTTGCTGTTACTTAGTGTGAAATTTCCAGTAGCCATAGTTACTATTTTCATGTGCATATCCTCTTTACCAGTGCACCAGTCAACCACAAAACATTTTGGACTGTATTCTGGAGTCCAGGTGACAACCGCATTAGTTCCCTGATGTTTAACATGGATTTGACCAGGCAAGTCTGTGAACAAATATACCATTAGAGATCAATAAACAGGAAAGCAGTCTTTTCCTCTCTTGCTTGCTTTCTCTCTTTTGCTCTTTTTCTAAGATTATTCATTAAGTAGTTATCATTGCAGGTGACCAGTATATAGTAAGGTTTACTAGTATGTCAATAAAGGAAATTTAGCATCTAGTACTTTGCAATGGTCTCTGGGAGTTCCAGTGTTAATTGCTGTTCATGATCTTTAGTTTCTTATAATCAGAAAAGGGGAAATGGCTGTTCCAAGCTTCAGGAAGAGGAGGAAGCCTGACACTGCTAAATAACCTCCTGTGAACTGCTATTAACTGCTATACATAGAGCAACTGTGAGATAGTGCTTACCTGGGGGAGGAGGAGAAGGGGCTAATTATGGATTATGGCTATATAATTTAATATTTCATATACTTTGTATTTTCTGCAAGAATTTTAAACATTTTGACTTTTTTTAAAGACATTATCAAACTAGGAAAGACATTCTAACTGAAACTGAGGGGGGAGAAGAACAACCTGTCGTTTTGGGATAAGAAATAGATCTTGTGGCAGACAGACAAAATTCTCCATTTCATCTCCTATCTGAAAACCAATATAATAAAGTGGAATTAAAGAAAATGGCTGTACTAGCCAAGGAAGAATTGTGCATGCTGAGAAGGAATTTATCTTGGGAATGCACTTAATGCAAGTATCTTCCCAGTAATTCATAGATACAGAGAACCTGCATAGAAGTAAAACCAAATCTAAAACAGGTGTCTGGAGAGAGCCATGAAGAATGGGCTGAGAGGTTCAGTAAACAAGCAGCTATCAGTCAAAAGATGGCTTGAGGTGGTAGTATATATTTCATCAGAAGAGAGCTAAAGCAGTTAAAGGAGCAAAACCAAATTAAGTCTTTGCAGGGCAAAGGAGAACAGAATGAGGGGAGTGTGTTAGAAAATACTGGAAAACCAATTAGTTGCAGTTGTCTTGAGATCAACAAGGGTACTTGCACACTTGTTTACTTGTGCATGCTATAGCTTAATTTTAAAAAAAATCTTACCTTGGAAGAGAGAGGTTTTTCTAATATTGCAATAACTATATCAAGATTATAACAAATGAAACTATCTTATATTATAAAAAATGTTGTTAAATAGTTTTATTGTTTAAATGAAAAACCTGTGTATTTAGGCATCACAAAAGCTTACATCTTCATTGGAATATGATGTGTACATCCTATCTATTCCTCCTCCCACGTGCCAGTAGGGGTAATATTGAAATAAAGGACAGTAACAGGTCTCTTAATAGTTACTAAGCTCAAAAACCTTAGATTTGCACATAATTCTGAGAACTTTGTTTAAACTGCTGGCATCTACTTACCTTTGAGTACACTCCATAAGCCTTTTTGATAGGTAAATCTAGCACATTGTTTTCTTAAGCTAGAGAAATAACTAGAAGTGCTACAAGGAATGTTAAATTGCTTAGTCTGTTAGTTAATTTCTATCAAAATCCTTTCTTGAGAGTCAGTATTGTTTCTTACTAGGCAAAAAATATAAGCCTAATGAATATTCAAGAGAATGCTTATCCCTATCCCAAAGACTGTCAAAAGGTAGCCTAGAGATTGCTCATAAAACTTCTCCACCCCTCAAATGAATGATAAAGTAAGTACCTGTTGCAGAGAAATCTGGGACAATGTAGATGGTTTGTAGAGATTCTCCTGCTTTGTTATAGGCAGAAATATTAACTCTATAATAAGCCATGGAGAGATTTAGAAGAACTCTTCTGTCCTTTAGAATGATGCAATTTGGTGAATCCCTGCATCTGTTGGGTATTCTTTCAACATTAATGTAATATCCAAGGATGTTCTCACTTTGTGTTACCTAGTAAGAGGAAAAAGATTATTATTCTATAAATGTTATTATGTCCTGTGCAGAAAATCAAGAGGAATTAAATTATATAAACAATGTCACCTTTAATGATAAGGATAAAAATCCCACTTTTAACTAGGTTATTAGGAATCAATAAAGCAAAGCATTTCCTTAAAATTAAGAGCATGCTTAGATTGAGATTATTTAAGCACAGGATTAAGTGTTTTGCTTAATTGGGATCTTAGTTATGTGTATCCAATTAGTAATAACAGCAGTGAAGCAGCTGTAGTGTTCTCTACATTTCACTGGAACATACCCCTCATAATTAGGAACTTGAAAGTTAATGAGGTGTTTAATTGCAATATATGCCTCTGGGAATCTTCATCTACTAGGCTCTGTTAGGCATCTGATCTCTTTGAGGATAAATGCTAGTAATTATACTACAACTTTGGAACATGTTATATATCTATTGATCCAAATTTTTAAGTGGTGATGGCTCACGTGTTATTTTACTGTACTAATCTTCATGAGAGATCAGGAAATGAGTGCACAGAAATGGAAACTGCTGCAATCTAGATAGAAACTGAACTCAATACACGAAGGTCTGTGAATTCTGCAAAGATTACTTCTGATATCAAGCTTGTCTGTTATTTCTTGGCATAAAATTAATAGTGTGAAGACACCACAAAGCTAGGAGATTGGGTTACCTTAATGAATAATTGGATACTTTTGGAGTAACATAGGCAGGATGACATTCAGTAATTTAAAAGGCCAAGACATATGTGTTGAGAGGAATTTCTGCTAAAGCTGGAAGCTCTTAAAATGGAAACAGAAGTCTTTCACAGGACAGGGAGGGAAGAATTGGTGCCATTATTTGAAGCTCTGGTAAAGCTGCTGGGGGAATAGTGTTATGGTTCCCTCACCAGGCTTTGAAACTGGAAAAGGTTTCTGTGTAGGAGAAATGATTCCTAGGATATGTGAAATATGAGGTCTATCACACAAGAAGAAACTAGTAGAATTTAGCTTTCTTAGCTTAGCAAAATGAGACTGGAAAAGGCTAGCACTGCCCTATCTTGTGCAGTCCTGTAGGAGGTCCCATGTTATTTGCAGCCATGAAAGCAATACACACTGCCTGGTTGGATGTTTAGAGCTGAAGCCAGCTATCTTGTGCCTGTCAAGTAACCTCTATGCAGTTTGGATCACTGAATGTTGACAAAAGCAGAGGAGCTATGGCTAGCCTCTAACATCTTTAAACTATTTTTTTGTTTCAGATTGGCTTAAACAAGTATGGCAGCAGAGCCCAAGATTATTTTTTTTCCTCTCCCTTTAATATATTAATTATTGAGTGCACTCCTTTCCTCTGCCCCTTCAATATTTGTTGAAGCCATCTGGACTTGAACATTTTTCAGTATAATAGACTAGTACAAGTGTTATCCTGAATGAAGGTCCTAGCCCTGATCTTATATTTAATATTATGTAATTTTTAACTAAAGCATTTAGATGGAGAATAATTTCTTCTCTTAGCTTAACATTTAAATTGGCATGTACAGTCAATTGCTTTATTAAAAAATGAATCATTTACTGTGCAGCTTTGCTTTCTTCTCAGGAGATAAGGGAAAAGGGGGATATCTCATCCTTATCAGGAGATGAGGTATCTATTTCCTCTGCTGTCTTTTCTTTCCCTTAACAAAAATGTGAGGGGTAACTATAAAACTTTCTACATCATCTGATATTTCAAAACTCTGCCAGACTCTGTCCTTTCTGCCAGAGATGTCCCCTATAGCAAACTTCTTGGAGTTTGTAGACACTCTTTCTCTCAGAATCTAGATAGAATTATTTTCCACGCAAACAACTCTAGTAACACCTTGCTTATTGAAATTGCCTGTGGGCCCCTCGAATATAAATTCAAGATTGTCAATTGTCCATTTCTTATCAAGAGAACTGCAGCTGGTAAAACTGACTGATATACTGTAGTCAGTCAGCTGATAATGACACCTGCTGCAGAAGAGGGGATGCCTCTGACTTGTAGGTTTGAACTTTAAATGTTATTATGGGAAGCATGCAGCTGTTATTCTAGGCCAGAGGCTCGTTTTCCTTCCTGACTATAATGTATTTGCACTTCTGAATTAGTAAATTAGTAGATTTACCAAATGCTTTTCTAAAAGATTTTGGTGTCTCAAGGATATGAATGCTCCTTAGGAACACATGAAACAAGGTGTGTCACTTGTATGCACTAAAAACTTATAAGGATCTTTCAAGGAAAGCTTAATTCTAAGAGAGAAACTTGAGGCACACCAATTCTTAATGCAAGCTGGAAAGAATCTTTATTCTAGTCAATGATTTTGAGCCCAGAGACTGCTGTTTTAATAATTTTTCAAGTTTATAAATTGGTATAGTTTTTCCTTGCTAGTTTCTAGCACCTAAAACACCACCATACAAATTCAGTGAATCCTGAAGCAAGAATACAATATTCAATGCCTTTTACTTGTACAGTGTAGTCTCAATACAATGAGAAAGTCTATTTTTTCCTATAAAGTAATGAATTAATAGCATGGACATAACAGAAGGTACCCAGACTCAAAGTGAATGTTATCTCCCACTTAAAAAGAATACTACTTCTGCCTGGAGAGATTTCTGTGGTTGCATTACATGATATTCTTGGCTTGTTCGTGAGTTCTGGTAAACATAGAAAAAGATGGAGACATGCGCTCATATGAATCAGTTTGTTCTTCATATTTTCGATAGTATCTGACAATACTATTTCATATGATACAAAATTGGAAAGGCTTTTACGTTCATGCTTATTCCCAGTAGGACAAAATTATATTTCACTTAATGTGAGGGACCAAAATCTCTTTACTCCAAACACGCAGTGGAGACCATCCTTGGCTATGCATCTGAGCTGAGCAATGTATGAAGACGTAGCATTTAAATTTGAAACAGTGATGTTGACAGCATTGCTTTCTACAGGCACCTAAAAACAAATGATGTTTAATTTATGTGGCAGCAATAAAACATAATCTTATATTAACTGTTTTCTCAGTCAAGAACCAGTCTTCTGACTGTAGCTGGAAGTTGGGGTTCCTATGATCAAACAGGAATTACTACACATTTTAGCCAATTTCTCTTCATTCTTTCAAGACAATACCCTCTTTTTTCATAAACTCATTCTGCTTGCTCAGGATGTGTAAGCAGCAGTTTAGGTCTAAATATTGCTTTTAAAATCAATTAGACATAAATAATCACTTAACTCTGAGCCTTGCTGGTATTCTGAAGAATAAAATGTCAAGGTCAAATGAAATATTAAAAAAAAAAATCCCCTTATTCTCAAATGCTACAGTATGTCTAAATAGATCCATGTGACTGATATTGTAAGGAGCATGGCTGGACTGAACATGTGACTGCCTGTGCCTTAGCACCACAGAACTAATGTGCATCTGCAGCTGATGATGGCATTGGAACTCCAGTAACTGTATAGGGAATGTAGATTGTCTTGATGCAAAGATACCACCTGTGCTTAAGGAAATCCCTGAGCTGAAAATTGTAGGAGAAAATACTATGGAAAACTGTTGCTATATGTTTGAACTATTTTACACTCTTCTCTAGACATTCATTGTTGACCCCTATCGGAGCAAAAATATCCTTCATTAAATAGACCTTTGGTCTGACCAATTCTAGGTGTTATGATGTTATTGGTAGAAGTGCTACCACAGATTGAAATATTTGTTTTAGCATTTGTCTGCTATGAAGTTTTGTTTGCTTAAATATTTCCTTAAAAAACAAACAAACAAACAAAAAACAAAAACCCCAACCACCCAAATCCCACACTATTATGTGGCCAGCTCCTCTCTTTGGTTTTCTGCAATGCTTTCTTTTTTTATTAAAGTTGTAATTAACTTCATATACTTTTGTTAATAAAACTAGCTTGGTCACAAAAAAAACCCCAACACACTATCATAGAAAGACTCCAAATCTCTTAAAGAACAAGAGTGAGGTGAGATGGATGTAAGACCCAAGTGTTAAATTACATTACGTGTACATTAATCCTACTCTTGGTAAACACTCACTATTTCTCAGCTAGCTTTATGTGCTTGTATGCCCATACTTACCCTTTCCCTCTAGTCCCATGTGTAAATGCAGCCTATAGGCATGTGATTATGAAGTGTTTACAGCCTAAGTTCACAGGAGTAGCTGGGCCATGGGGGATAATGAATATTCATAACCTGTAGTCTTGGTCATTCTCATCACCCAGTGTGGCTGTCTCTTCCAGTCCTTCGCATTACTAACTTGAATCTCCTATTATCTCCCGTCTCCAGAACCTGTAGGACTGTCATAGTTTAACCCCAGCCAGCAACTAAGCACCACACAGCCACTCACTCACTCCCCCCACCCAGTGGGATGGGGGAGAGAATCAGAAGAGTAAAAGTGAGAAAACTCATGGGTTGAGATAAAGACAGTTTAATCAGTAAAGTAAAAGCTGCGCACGCAAGCAAAGCAAAACAAGGAATTCATTCACTGCTTCCCATGGGCAGGCAGGTGTTCAGCCATCTCCAGGAAAGCAGGGCTCCATCATGCATAACGGTGACTTGGGAAGACAAACACCATCACTCCAAATGTCCCCCCTTCCTCCTTTTTCCCCCAGCTTTTTATTACTGAGCATGACATCATATGGTCTGGAATATCCCTTTGGCCAGTTGGGGTCAGCTGTCCCAGCTGTGTCCCCTCCCAGCTTCTTGTGCACACCCAGCCTCCTCGCTGGTGGGGTGGGGTGAGAAGCAGAAAAGGCCTTGACTCTGTGTAAGCACTGCTCAGCAATAACTAAAACATCCCTGTGTTATCAGCACTGTTTCCAGCACAAATCCAAAACATAGCCCCATACTAGCTGCTATGAAGAAAATTAACTCTATCCCAGCCAAAACCAGCACAAGTACACACATCTCCTTCCTTACTGCTCTTAACTCTGTTCTTCCACGTGCTGTGTACCAGACTGTCTGCCTGTGGTTATCTATTGCACTACTGGGTGGAGTGTGGCTGGGTATCTGGCTGTCCTAGAATGATCTAGGATTTGTGTCAATGAACAAGGGGACCCTTCCAAGACTTGCACATTCTTTGTACAGAGATGAAAACTTTCTTACATGGGCCTCTTAAAATGCTCCTTTTGAAGAGGCTAAACAAAGTGGCAGCCAGCTACAAAGGAAATGGAAAAAATATCATAGGTCTTCTGATATAAAGGGAAGAGCACAGGATATTCTGGTGGTATAAAAGAAGTGAAGAGACTCCTAAGAGAGCAGACATGCCCAAGAAGTGGGAACAGTTGCATTTTAGACTGTTTTCTTCTTGGGATCCTGTTCTGCCTGATAAACACATATTCCTCATCCAACTACAGATAACAGAGCTTGCTAAACAGACAATTTCAGGGACTCAGTGATACAAATCATGTATGTGTGCATGCCTGCTGGCGAAGCCCTTGCATGATATACTGAATGGCAAGGGGCAGGATAAGCAGCCTTTGCTGCTGCATGCAGATTTTACTGAAATTATGACTGTTTTTCCCTCTTTTTCTTAGTCCTTTTAGTTTTAGATAACGTCCTCTTGCTGCACCGTATTCTCACTGTTGCACATCCTAAAATGCAACTAGAATTGATCTTGTATCACAGAGAAATTATTTCCCTTTTTGTCAAAGAAGGAAATCTGGAAAACTGATGCAAAACAAAAATGTGTAAGGTATGAATTGTTACCTTAAAAATCACAGCAACCTGATCTCTAATCAGTTTGAAAATTTAATGATGCCAGCAAAAAGAGTAATATGGTCCATCACTTAAAGTGTAATCAGGACTTAAGTTTGTATGGCATTTCTGATATCCTCTTCAGCTTTTGCATTGCTGATGGTTGTAGTGTCTCATTGACTGGTTAATGAACCAGCTGACATACTGTTGTTTTTTCTGTATAAAACTATTAATCTTTCTCTCTCAAACAGCTTAGGATCTGTCAGAACAAAACCAAGAAACCTTTGTGAGATTTGTCTACAAATTGTCTGCATGCTGTGCCTCCTTGCTATCCGTGTTATGTATGCTCTTCAGTAGCATCCTGTTTACATCTTGCCATATGTGCTATGTACTGCTGAGCTGATAGTAAGGCACCTCATGTTCTCAAGCAATTGTCATCTGGAAGTACTTACCAGCGTCCACAGAGTGGATTCTGTGAGTGCCTCTCTGTATCTCAGCTCATATTGTGTAGGAGTTGCAGGCAGGTCCCATTTTATTATCAATTGGTTTATGATCTGATGAGCATTTATGTTAGATGGTGTCAAGCACTTCCCTAAAATGGGGAACATGCAGATCTTATAAATACAAGAGAAGCAGGAAAGCTTTGGTAATTATCTGTCAGGTGTGTTTTATAAAAAATAAAAGACTTGGCTCAGAATACTGAACACTGAAAGACTTCAAAAAGACTGGAGATAATTGCTAAATCTTTATGGTATCAACAGAATAGGGTTGTTCCTCTTGCCTTTCTTTTGTGAATGCTTCTACTGATTTCAGGAAGACCCTTTTTCTAAGCAGGTGCTATTCTGAGTGAGTCTGAAAGGCAAAATCAAAACGTCAAGAGTACCTATAATTGTGAATTGTAGAAAAATTTCCAGAATTTCTTAATGGCTTCTGTGATGGATGCACTCGACTTCTTGACCAAACTAGTGGTAGTTTGGTTCAGGCTCCAAAGGAGGTAAAGGCCTAAGCTGTAACTGGGCCAAGAACTTCTCTAGTTCCATTCTGTTCTCTGGAAACCCCCAAAGGAAGAGTGACATGGTGAGCATTGATGCATATGAGCTTGGAACACCGATCATGGATTAACAAATTAATAGCAGGTGGCTTTTCCAAGACTCATTTATCAAGGAACAAAGAAAATTGTGGGTACAAGGAGTATCATTGTATTGGGTTTGCGTGGCAAGGTTTTGGTAGCGGGGGGGCTACAGGGGTGGCTTTTGTGAGAAGCTCCTAGAAGCTTCCCCCATGTCCGATAGAGCCAGTGCCAGCCAGCTCCAAGACGGACCCGCCGCTGACCAAGGCTGAGCCAATCAGCAACAGTGGTAGCGCCTCTGTGATAACATATTTAAGAAGGGGGAAAAATTGCTGTGTAACAGCAGCTGGGAGAGAGGAGTGAGACTATGTGAGAGAAACAACTCTGCAGACACCAAGGTCAGTGAAGAAGGAGGGGGAGGAGGTGCTCCAGGTGCTGGAGCAGAGATTCCCCTGCAGCCCCTGGTGAAGACCATGGTGAGGCAGGCTGTCCCCCTACAGCCCATGGAGGTCCACGGTGGAGCAGATATCCACCTGCAGCCTATGGAGGACCCCATGCTAGAGCAGGTGGATGTGCCCTGAAGGAGGCTGTGACCCCATGGGAAGCCCGCGCTGGAGCAGGCTCCTGGCAGGACCTGTGGCCCCGTGGAGAGAGGAGCCCACGCTGGAGCATGTTTGCTGGCAGGACTTGTGACCCCGTGGGGGACCCACGCTGGAGCAGTTGTGGAATAGTATACCCTTTCAAGATGTCAACTTTCTGAAATGGCTTCAAAGAAGACCTCCCAATCCGTTGTAACCATCCCTCTATTTTTTCTAGTAGTTCTGGTTTTGATATTCCAGTCCATGGGTCTATATGTAGGCCCAGATACTTTTCAGAGCTACCAGGTTCAATCATAGAGGGGGGTGCCATTAATTGTCCACAGAGGACAGTCATTGATTGTATATGAATCTCTCGTAGGCTGAATGTAAAAGCCATGGCACTTCTGCCCTTGTGTCTTGAGGCCCGTTAGTTCACAAAGACCTCTAAAATTTCAATATTTTTCTGCATTCCTTCCCATGATCCACTCAGCAGTACCAAGTTGTCTGCAAAAGCCATAGCTGTTATATGTTTTGAACAGTGTTGGAATCCACTTCCTTCCTCCTCCAATTTACACAGTAGGGCGTCCACAGATAAGTTAAATAAAATTGGAGACATTGGATCACCCTGTTTTACACCGATCCAAATCCCAATGGGATCTGACTGTTCATTCTTCATGTCAATACAGGTATTGATGTTATGATATAAATTCGTAATCAGGGTAATAATATGATTGTCCACCCCCTTCTGTTTCAGAGCTGCAATGATGTGAGAATGGCTCACAGTGTCAAAGGCTTTGGCTAAGTCAACGAAGACTACCCCCAGGGGTCGATGTTCCTTCTTTGCATTTCAAATTAGAAGCTGTAATAATTTCAAATTTTCTGCACGTCCTGATGACCTTATAAACCCCCTTTGCTGTGGATTAATGGGACATGCCTTAGTCAACCTTGCTGTTAAAATCCTTGAGAATAACCTCAAGATGGTCAATCCGATGGTAGTTGGTCGCCAATTATTGATGTCATTCTGGCGCTCTGGTAAAGCAGATTTTGATATTAACACAGTCTGACGTTCTTTTACCATGTCTGGTATGGTACCAGATACCAGCCATAGATTGAAAAGTTCCATTAATTGGGTAGAGTGAGGATCTATCTTAATAAGATCCCTCAAACTTAGCCCATCTGGTCCTGGTGCTGCGTTCTTACTCATCTCTTCGATGTTTTTAGAGACTTCTTTCGCCGTGATCATGGCTTCAAATGCTGAGTTGTCAGCCTGACCAATGGTCTTGAAAGCACCCAGGCCCTTGAATGTTCCTGGCGATTCCCATCTTGACTTGAACACCTTGTGCACCTCGTCCAGTGGGATACCGCACCTCAGGGATTCCACATCATTCAGGATAATACCGGCAAGTTTCCCTCTATCCAGGAGAGCAGGTGGATGTGCCTGAAGGAAGCTGTGATCCCATGGAGAGCCTGCACTGGAGCAGGCTCCTGGCAGGACCTGTGACCCCATGGAGAGAGGAGCCCATGCTGGAGCAGGTTTGCTGGCAGGACTTGTGACCCCGTGGGGGACCCACACTGGAGCAGTCTGTTCCTGAAGGACTGCACTCCATGGAAGGGACCCATGCTGGAGCAGTTCGTGAAGGACTGTAGCCCATGGGAAGGACCCACACTGGAGAAGTTCGTGAAGGACTGTCTCCCATGGGAGGGACCCCATGCTGGAGCAGGGGAAGAGTGTGAGGAGGAAGGAGCAGCAGAGACAATGTGTGATGAACTGACCCAAACCCCCATTCCCCGTCCCCCTGTGCCGCTCGGGGGAGGAGGTAGAGAATCCAGGAGTAAAGTTGAGCCCGGGAAGAAGGGAGGGGTGGGGGGAAGGTGTTTTAAGATTTGGTTTTATTTCTCATTATCCTACTCTGATTTGACTGGTAATAAATTAATTTCCCCAAGTCGAGTCTGTTTTGCCCGTGATGGTAATTGGTGAATGATCTCTCCCTGTCCTTATCTCCACCCACGAGCCTTTCATCATATTTTTCTCCCCCTGTCCAGCTGAGGAGGGGGAGTGATAGAGCAGCTTGGTGGGTACCTGGTGTCCAGCCAGGGTCAACCCACCACACTTAGGAACAGCGCAGTCTAAGTTTGGCTGGGGACTCTAAGAGTGACTAGCTTACAAATGCTTCAGCTGATAGCATCTCTATAGAAGCAGAGCCATTTCACAGGTGCTTCTCCCCTTCCAAGAAATCAGGGCTCCTGGAAGACCCAAGAGGCAAGACAGTAAATGCAGTGGGGTTTGGTGCTTATTGCAAGTCGGCACCTGCTGCTACCTCCAGTGGGAAAATATTGAAGGTGATGGGGGGAGGAACCACAGCCCTGAGGTGGTTGTTTTGCTCCTCTGCAATGTGCAGAAGATCACCCTGGGGAATTTCCCAGTGTAGTGACATTTCCTTAGCTTTAGGAGATGCTCCTAACCACAGCTCTTTTTTTTTTTTTTTTTTTTAATGCAGAGTGGTGTGTTATGTGGCAAAATAATCAGCAACGAGTATCAGAATTTGCCAACAGCATACAGTGTTGTACCCTGTGTACCCCATGACATGGCCTCATGGCAAAGATCGTGTCTTCTGATCTCAGTTCTCTCTTTCTAAACATACCCTTAATCTCATGGGAGATCCCAAATATGTAGATATAAAATGAAGAAAATCCCTTTTGTAATGCAGGTACTGAGGCAGCAACCGGCTGCGCTTTTTTTTTTTTTTTAAACAAACCAATGGGCAAATGTTGATTTAATCTGCCTATCTACATTTTACCTGGCTGCTTTGTTTTAGCTTTCTCAAAAAAAGGAGCAACTGAAAATACCCATATTTTAAGGTATCAGTTTGAGATTAACCCTACAAGTTCATTCCATCTATTAAACCAATACTTGATAATTCAGAATTGCAACAAAATACTTAAAAATCTATTTTTCTTATGTGCCACATCTGACATCTCCTTGGATACATGGTATAACATATAATGTACAATAAAAAACAGTTGTGGTTTGGTTTTTTTTTGCTTTGAATGCATTAGTGTTGAGTATTCAATGCAAGTCAATAGATGCAAATAAATGTAATTGATTAAGATGATCTTTGGCAATAGTGTTTTAAACAGATGTGTTGGAAGCATGGAAAGATGTATAATGACTCTTGCAAATTATATAAAGAAGGAATCATTGTTTCTCAGATAAGTATGATTTACTGGGGGAGGAAGGGTTGTTGCAAAATCATTCCCATGTTCTCCAGTGGGTAGTGAAGAAAACTACTGGTTTAAAGAGCTGATTTCCTTTCTCTGTAACGTAGCTACTAACTTACACAGTTGCTCTATTACCTTTTCTTTAAAACTGGGGGTCTCAGGCTGGTCAAAGTTGAATGAATCTGTGGAAGAGACAGGTACTTGCAGTTACTACTGCCAAGGTTCTCCCATTCTGGTCCTAAGGAGCTTGCCAATCATCCCTCATGAGCCTAGGAAGTGGTAAGCCACTCTTCCTCAAATTAGACAGTAGGCTTTGCCTGCTTAACCTAAGTTTCTGCTTGGCACTGTGTATGCTTGCCAATCTTTCATCCTCCTTGCGCTTTAGAAGGTGCAGCTCTTACCAAATCAATAGGTATTGAGATGTGAGGAAAGATTTTGACCAGTATTGTGTAACAACCTACAATGTGATGAAATACATTGGAACAAAACTTGGGCAGGTAGGAATCATGCTGAACAGCAATGACAGCTTTTCATTTTCTGAAATGACTTTTAGACTTACCATTTTAAGAATATGGTATAATTAATAGTATTTGGAGCACTGGGTACTGGCAGCCAGGTACAGGTTAGATCCTCATTTAATTCTTTGTAGCATATCAATTCATTGTCCAAATCTGCAAGATGAAAATATGTGGACTGGAAAAGACCCATCACAGGCAGCTATTTACTGTTAACAGATGCAAGGTGACTATGAGAATCAAAAACAAATACAAAACAGGCTATACCCCTTTGTGCAACAAAATAAGAACTAGCTGTGTGAGTCCTTACACCAGGTTTACTCTCAAGGCAGGTAGTTCACTAATGTTTAGAACAAGGGGCAGAGACATTTAGAAAGATTAAACCTTATCAGTCCTAATGTTTCCAAGTAAAACCTAATTTTCCTACATGAATGATAATTCTTCCTGTGTTTTATGGTGCCATGTACCAAACAATGTAGTGCTGAAATGCTTCCCATGGTGTTTCCTACAACTTTGGTGCTGTTACACCTTTGAACTGTGTTTCTTTCCTATAATAGTGACATCTTGCTTGCTGCTTGCCTCTACACTTATTTAAAGCTTAAATTGTGTTTTGTGGGCTGTAGTTTTTATTTCTCAATTCTGAATGGAATATCTTTTATACTACTGGAAACACTACTGCATTCTTTGGCACAAAAATTGCAGAAACAAATTGCACGTATACAAGGAAGCATTTCTAGCTTTTGACCCTCTGCTTTGGTAATTTTGAGGAAAGCTATTGCAAGGTAATTTCCCTAAAACAGATGACAAAATTACTGTGCGCCTCTACCCTAAGAGACCTTAGATTTTTATCTCCTAACTCTGTTCTGGTTTCACACTATCCCCATCTGACAGACAGTGCCTGTCTTGCCTCAGTGTTTCTGCAAGTACAGCAGGCTGGGAACAGGAGCTGTGTGCCACCGCTCAATTGCTTGCTGAAATCTGTACAAAGCATTGGCTTCTGGTGGGTTACTTCAGATCTGGGGAGCAAACCGCTTCCCCCAGGGGAGTCGCTATGACTTGGGAACCCTGGAGAACCAGAAATATCTGCTTTGCATGGAAGGGAGGCCCTGTTCACCTGCAGGATTATAAACCAGAATTGGCAACAGCTTTGCCTGGAGCAGCTTATCGACTGTTAAACACAAATTTGTAGATGTTTTTGAAAGTATAGGCCAGAACTGAGGGTTTCATAGACTGCACACACCCTTGTGAAACATCTTAGAAATTATTTCCATGCAATTAAGTGGGGGAAAACAAAGGAGAGAGGGACTGCATTTTAGTGAGTAATACCAAGGGCCAATGTGATATTTCCAACTGGCAAGAATTACTGGGGAGTTTCTTGCAAAGCATTATACACTGCAGCATAGGGCTAATTATCAATGGTAGAACTGATTGACTAGACCTCCAGAATTACTCCAAAACCACCAGTCATCTCTATCTGGAGTTCAGAATAATGCACTATTGCTAGAGAAAAACAATATGCTGCTTATACTACCAGCTTCATAAAGATCACATTACGAAGCAGGAGGAGCATAAGTTTATATACAAAATGACTCATGCTTAATTTTTGGTAAGAAAAATATGGTTGGTTTTTTTTTTTGCAATTGAACATATAGGTTTTTCAGCTGAAGAGAAATTAAAACCTGATGACATTCTTAAAGGAACTCTTTTTTTTAGTCTCTAGTGGTTAAGCTTATTTAAGTATTTCAGAAATCTCTTATTGGAAACTGTAGTGATAAAATATGACTGTTCTCCTTTTTCTTTGTGTCTTACTGTCTGAACTATTAGTTCAGAAGAATCAGCCATGATGTCTCAAAGTACCACCCACACTTTTAAAAAAAGACACAGAATTTTTTTTTTCTTTTCAGAAAAGTAGATAAGAATCTCAACAGGTACAGGATACTTAAGGTGATAAAAATGAATTTTTCTTCATGAGTAATGTGTTCTTTATATCTAATAGGTTTAACAAGTTACCAATAGGCCTATCAATCTTTAATAAGAAATGTTTTACTATTTGATAAGTAAATATGTGTATCTCTGGAGTTGGTGTTACAGCATGGTTATGGTATCTCATAACCTAGGTTATGAGATAAAAGATCAGTCCTCCTCTTTTCCTCATCCAGAGCTATTTTTTCCTATAATCTGAGTTACAGAGTATCCTTGGTATTCCTTTCATCATTCAGATGGTAGCTGTATATTTAAGTTAAAACTGACTTGGACCAAAAAGTGTCAGATGAGTGTAGCTCAGACTTTAAGACCCCCACCCCATGACACCTTTCTCCTACCAAAAGAAATGTGTTTTTCTAATGAAGTTATGCTGCATCAGTTTAGATGTGTGCAGCTTCCTTTTGGGAAGGTGGAGATCAGGTCTTCCTTGTTTCTATGGCAATGTGAATAATTATTGAATTCTTTGCTTTCCTAGTCCAACCGCCAAACCAAATCTTGGCCACCTGCACCATGGACATGGTGCTCTAACAATTGGGGAAAGCAGCAATTGTTCTCACATTCTCCTCCTCTTTTACTCTGAATTAAGCCTTTCATTTACTTGGTGTTTCCTTTTTTTTGTTTGCTTTAAAGAAACACCTGAAAACAAAATCTTTTTGGAACTGCTATAACACTTAATGTCAATATGTTTGTAACATACAGCTCCTGAAAGTATTTGAAATAACAGTTCTGGAGAGACTGATGGGGAGGAAACATTTTCATTCTTCTACTAACTTCTTCCCCAAATCATTTCTATTAACTGAGATGCAAGTGGTGACCACAGTGTTGCAGACGTGTCTGCTTATAGAAGAGTAGGGGGTTGTATTGTTCCTCATACTCTTGATCTTACACCCCCCCCCCCCCGATTTTCTCTATGAGACAGTATTAGAACAGACAAAGTGAAAATCGTAGATTTTATATGTGGAAATAGTGTATTAGCTCAACCAACACACCACCCTGCTGCAAATATGCTCAAGTCCTATGTTACATTTTCCAGCTGAACATAATGAATGTTACACACTGGTTTTTCCACTTGTCCTATTTGTGGATATTAATGTCCACATGCACATTCAATTTTATCCTATTCCTTTTTGGTTTTAATGTAGCGCTTCCCCTTAAAGAACATGTGTTTTATTAGTTCTTCCAAGCCCTAAAATAGTACTGGTCTTGTACCAATACTGCGCTCTAAGAGCTATGCAAGCAAAGAAAAAAAATCGTTCACTGTTCTAAAGACATCACAATGCAGTTTCTTCTTAAAAAAACAAAACAAATCAAACCAAAACAACACCCCACCCCACACACACCCCCCCGCAAAAAAAAAAGGCACTTAATTTTTTCACTCTAGAACTTTTTGGTTTTCTTCTCATTTACCTGGTGTTCTTAGTAATGCTTTAGTAGAATTTAGTCTGATGGGCTAATAGCAAGGACTAGAAAATTATCCATGGCTAATTTCAGAAAAATATAGTCCTCCTGATGAGGTCTCATCCAGTGCCACTGTGTACTCAAAAACCTGTCTTCCCTGCTGTGGCTCTTAGCAAGTAGGATATTTCCGCCTACAATAAATTCAGCATGAAGTACATCAGATGACCACCAGCTGCTGTGTAATACCATCTATTTGAAACATGTTGGACTGCTCCTTTTTGCCATTAACAGTAATTTATGAATTAAATCTAAAGCAGAAATAATTGTTACCTGTCCTGATTTCAGCTGGGATAGAGTTAATTCTCTTCTTAGTAGCTGGTACAGTGCTGGGTTTTGGATTTAGTGTGAGAATAATGTTGATAACACCCTGATGTTTTAGTTGTTGCTAAGTAGCGCTTATCTTCAGCCAAGGGCTTTTCAGTTTCCCATGCTCTGCCAGCAAGCAGGTGTGCAAGAAGCTGGGAGGGAGCAGAGCCGGGGCAGCTGACCCGAACTAGCCAAAGGGGTATTCCATACCATGGAACGTCATGCCCAGTATATAAACAGGGGGGAGTTGGCCAGGAGGGGCGGATCGCTGCTGGGGCATCGGTCAGCGGGTGGTGAGCAATTGCTTTGTGCATCACCGGTTTGTTTTTTTTTTTTCTCCTTTTCCCCCCCCCTCTTATTTTTGTTATATTCCTTTTCATTACTATTATTATTATTATTATATTTCATTATTACTATTGTTAGTATTATATTTTACTTTAGTTATTAAACTGTTCTTATCTCAACCCACGAGTTTTACCTTCTTTCCTGATTCTCCTCCCCATCCCACTGGGAGCGGGGGCGGGGGGGGGATTGAGGGAGTGGCTGTGTGGTGCTTGGCTGCTGGCTGGGGTTAAACCATGACAGTCCTTTTGGCGCCCAAGTGGGGCACAAAGGGTTGAGATAACAACAGATCTGACCAGTGCGTGTTAAAACGAATTTGTTATAAGCATTCATTGTATTAGTTTAGTAGTCACCGGTCACAATGTTGGGTTATTGGCTCTTAGAGTTGTGGCGTTCGTTCTTAGAGTTGTGTTATGTAACACCTCACTTGCCGTATATAGTCCCTGTGCTGCTGCTTATCACCCATGGGTAGTGGATTAAGGTTTTTGCTTTGCTTTACTATGTAACACTGGCTTATGGTGTGATAAAATTATCGGTTGTGGGACTAATCCGGTATTTGTACTCAGCATTGCCGTTATCTCCGTACTTCGGGAGCTATCTAGTGGAAACTATTAATAATTACACCCTTTCCCTTTTCTCCTCGGAGAGCCAATCTATGGGGGAGACACCTTCCTTCACCTTCCCCTCCTCCTCCAGGCTAATTACAGTAGTGTTTGAGAATTTCGAAAATTTTGAATATCCTTGGAATGTTGAAACATAGTCCTATAGCTAGGCACTAGCTTGTTCCTGAATGTGGTTCAGGTCTTGTTCAGGGTTAAACAACTATGTAAGAGGATCCCCCAGAGATCTGCCCCAAGGCGGGAGAGTTATGAGTGGCAGGGTGTGTGGGGTAGCATGGGCAAATGCCTAGGACGGTGGGGACCTCCAGTGTTTTGGAACTTCACCCTTGAACAAGTGCAGAATCCTGAAAAACTAGTAGAACATTTGGAAAGAGTATGCTGTCACCCCGACGATTCCAGGGAGACACAAATCACTGCAATGTGCTGGGGCCTGGCCCATGCCTACCGAGCTCTGTTTAACACTGTTCAGTACCCTCAAGGGGAAGCGAAGGTCTCTGGATCTGACAACAAAATGACAGGCACTGCAGCCACTCCAGCCCTGGTGACAGCCACTGCAGCCACTCTGACCCTGGCGACAGGCACTATGGTTACTCCAACCCCCATGACAGGCACTGCAGCTGAACCAGAGAACCAACCCATGCCGGTATCAGTTGCCCCTGTACAGAAGAAGAAATACTCAAAAAAGACAGCTCGCTTAGCAAAGGATGAAGGTGAACCAGGGTCATCACGAGAACAGGAGGAAGAGGCAGAACCAGAGGTAATCACCCGATCCCTATCCTTGAGTGAGCTGTGAGATATGCGAAAAGACTTCAGCCGTCATCCAGGCGAGCACATTATCACGTGGCTGCTCTGATGCTGGGATAATGGAGCCAGTAGCTTGGAATTAGAGGGTAAGGAAGCCAAGCAGCTGGGATCCCTTTCTAGGGAAGGGGGCATTGACAAGGCAATTGGAAAAAAGACACAAGCCCTCAGCCTCTGGAGGTGACTTCTATCGGGCATGAGGGAAAGGTATCCCTTCAAGGAAGATGTTATATGTCACCCAGGCAAGTGGACCACCATGGAGAGAGGTATCCAGTACCTGAGGGAATTAGCCGTGCGGGAGATGGTTTACTATGACCCGGATGATGCACAGTTACCCACAGATCCAGATGAAGTCCACTGCACACGACCCATGTGGCGGAAGTTTGTACGGAGCGCACCATCGTCTTATGCCAATGCATTGGCAGTAATGGACTGGAAAGATGAAGAGGGACCAAAGGTGGATGATGTGGCTGGCCGACTCCGGCAATATGAAGAAAGTCTCACTTCCTCCCTCATTTTGGCTGTGGAGAGACTGCCAGATATAATAGCCGAGAAACTGTCCCAGAGTTCCAGCGATTTGAGGATAAGTTCTGCCTCCCACCTGCACGGACCAATATCTCAGCTATTAGGAATAAGCGTCCCTCTGCTCAAGAGAGAGGAGAGAGAAGGTACACACCATGGGGTACCAACAGGTACCAATGGCACAACAGGTGCCAGTCGCTACCACAAGGGTGCACCGGCGGCAATATCGCACCAACCGAGACTCCCTGATTCCCATCCATACGCTGATCCGTCGACTGGAGAGCCAAGGAGTGATCAGCAGGACTCGCTCACCCTTTAACAGCGCCATATGGCCAGTGCGAAAGTCTAATGGAGAATGGAGACTAACAGTAGACTATTGTGGCCTGAATGAAGTCACGCCACTGCTAAGTGCTGCCGTGCCGGACATGCTAGAACTTCAATATGAACTGGAGTCAAAAGCAGCCAAGTGGTACACCACAAGTGATATCGCTAATGCATTTTTCTCAATCCCTTTGGCAGCAGAGTGCCGGCCACAGTTTGCTTTCACTTGGAGGGGCGTCCAGTACACCTGGAATCGACTGCCCCAGGGGTGGAAACACAGCCCCACCATTTGCCATGGACTGATCCAGACTGCACTGGAAAAAGGTGGAGCTCCAGAACACCTGCAATACATTGATGACATCATCGTATGGGGCAACACAGCAGAAGAAGTTTTTGAGAAAGGGGAGAAAATAATCCAAATCCTTCTGAAAGCCGGTTTTGCCATAAAACAGAGTAAGGTGAAGGGACCCGCACAGGAGATCCAGTTTTTAGGAATAAAATGGCAAGACGGACGTCGTCAGATCCCAATGGATGTGATCAACAAAATAGCAGCTATGTCTCCACCGACTAGTAAACAGGAAACACAAGCTTTCTTAGGGGTTGTGGGTTTTTGGAGAATGCATATTCCAAATTAGAGTCTGATTGTAAGCCCTCTCTATCAAGTGACCCAGAAGAGGAACGATTTTAAATGGGGCCCTGAGCAACAACAAGCCTTTGAACAGATTAGACGGGAGATAGTTCATGCAGTAGCCCTTGGGCCAGTCCGGGCAGGACCAGATGTTAAAAATGTGCTCTGCACCGCAGCCGGGGAGAATGGCCCTACCTGGAGTCTCTGGCAGAAAGCACCTGGGGAGACCCGAGGTCGACCTCTAGGGTTTTGGAGTCGGGGATATCGAGGATGTGAGGCCTGCTATACTCCAACTGAAAAGGAGATATTAGCAGCATATGAAGGAGTTCGAGCTGCTTCAGAAGTGGTTGGTACTGAAACACAGCTCCTGTTGGCACCCCGACTGCCGGTGCTGGGCTGGATGTTCAAAGGGAAGGTCCCTTCTACACATCATGCAACTGATGCTACATGGAGTAAGTAGGTTGCACTGATCACACAACAAAGTCGAATAGGAAACCCCAGTCGCCCAGGAATTCTGGAAGTGATCACGGACTGGCCAGAAGGCAAAGATTTTGGAATATCGCCAGAGGAGGAGGTGACGCGTGCTGAAGAGGCCCCACTGTATAATAAACTGCCAGAAAATGAGAGGCAATATGCCCTGTTCACTGATGGGTCCTGTCGCATTGTAGGAAAGCATCGGAGGTGGAAGGCAGCTGTATGGAGTCCTATACGACAAGTTGCAGAAACTGCAGAAGGAGAAGGTGAATCGAGTCAGTTTGCAGAGGTGAAAGCCATCCAGCTGGCTTTAGGCATTGCTGAACGAGAAAAATGGCCAATACTTTATCTCTCTACTGACTCATGGATGGTGGCAAATGCTCTGTGGGGGTGGTTGCAGCAATGGAAGCGGAGTAACTGGCAACTGTCGTGGTTTAACCCCAGCCAGCAACTAAGCACCACGCAGCCGCTTCCCCCTTCCCCTCCCAGTGGGGTGAGGAGGAGGAAAGAGGGAAAAAAAAAGTTTTACTTTAGTTATTAAACCGTTCATATCTCAACCCACGAGTTTTACCTTCTTTCCCGATTCTCCTCCCCATCCCACTGGGAGTGGGGGGGAGTGAGGGAGCGGCTGCGTGGTGCTTAGTTGCTGACTGGGGTTAAACCACGACACACACATAAACATTACAGATTTTATTGTCTTTTGAAATCATGGTAATTTGTCCAGAGACTGTACACTATATAGGATTTATTCACAGCTTGTTGTTTACCTCTGCATAGCAGTAAATGCTCTACCATCATACAGACAGATATGTCTATGCTGTCTTGGGTGTTTTTTCCCTTCAGAAATCTGCAAACGTTTCTTTTCAGATAAAATTTTTTTGCCTAACGTTTGCAGCCAGTGCGAGGTGGTCTCAGCAGCTTAACGAGAAGGGAGCGGGAGCGGCGGGGAGCCCCCGCACTGGCGGCGGGGCGGGCGAGCCCGCTGCGCGTCCGCGCTCGGGGGCCGCTAGGCGGCCCCTCGGCACCAGGCACGGCGCCGGACCCTGCGTCTGCAGCCCTGGGGCGGGTGCTGTGTCAGAAATTCGCAGCTTCTGCACGCCAAAAAGCCCCCCTCCAATGTTTCACATGGAAATAATTTCAGCTGGCAGGTTTCCTTCAACAATGACGTTCATTTTTGCGATTAAGTAGATATTACGTGAGAAATATTTATCCACCTGGAAGCTGCTTGCACATTGGAAAATCCCAGCTTAAGCAGTTGCAGGAATCTGGGGAATAAAAAGGAATCATTTAACAAGACATAGGAAAAAATGTTACTGGTGGTTGTTTCTCCTGCCCAGAGAACTTAATTCGGTCATGATTTTGGTCATACAGCCTTACCTTTGAATAATGTTAAGAATTTTTACTATTTATAGACAGTAGTAAGTTATGTAGCAAATGAAAACTCACCTGTTGCAAATAAAAAGATAGCTGTGAGCAGAGAGTTCATCTTTTCTGAAAAGAAGCATAATGATTACCATCAACATCACACTGTCTTCAGTCTATTTTTCACACTTCCTCTTCAAACTTCCTATTCATTCCACTATCTATACTGTTACTGGCTGAATGTCATTAACAAGTATGTTACTTGTAATGTGAGGGACACTTGGGCTATGAGTTATTATATTTATGAAATCCTAACTTAACCTTTCTGAAAAACAGAAACTTTCTCCCTTGGTGTTTGTAAGAAGTCATAATGAGATTCTTAATTGTGTCTAAGATATCAGCAGTACAAACCGAATTAAGCTTATATAGGTACTTGAAGCTCCTTTGAAAATCCTAGCCTAAATGTCAATGTGAATTAGAGATATTGATATCAATGAAAAGTAAGTCAAGGTGTTTGACTTACTCTAATATGGATGCTTGGATACTGTAGAAATAATAGCAGCAGAAGACCCTGCCTGTCTTCTCTTTCTGACTTTTTCCCCCATTCAAAGTAATTCCACCACTGCAAAGATGCTGTATCTACGGTGTTGGTAGCAACACTGGGAGCCCTAACGTAGACAGAAATCACCATAGCTGTAAATCAGGTGTAACTACAAAATCCACATCCATTAAGTCTGGTCAGACAACATTTAAAATAAATCTGGGCACAGAAGCCACCAGAATCACCATAGCTGTTGCTGCTAAAGCAATAAAGGGAAATTTTCAGAAAATTTCACTACTGTGGGAAATTTCCCTTCTGGGCTTAGATAGCTGCAATCAGAGACTGGATTCAGACCTACCTGGTGATAGGCAAATGTCGTGGTTTAACCCCAGCCAGCAGCTAAGCACCACGCAGCCGCTCGCTCACTGCCCCCCCACCCCTGGGATGGGGGAGAGAATCAGGAAAAAAAAACTCGTGAGTTGAGATAAAGACAGTTTAATAGGACAGAAAGGAATGAAAAACAATGATAATGATAATAATAATAATATGACAATAGCAATACTAAAAGAATTAAACTATACAAAGCAAGTGGTGCACAATGCAATTGCTCACCACTCATTGACCGATGCCCAGTTAGTTCCCGAGCCGCGATCCGCGCCGCTCGGCCAGCTCCCCCCTGTTTATATACTGGGCATGACGTTCCATGGTATGGAATACCCCTTTGGCTAGTTCGGGTCAGCTGCCCGGCTCTGCTCCTCCCAGCTTCTTGCACACCTGCTTGCTGGCAGAGCATGAGAAACTGAAAAGTCTTGGCTTAAGATAAGCGCTACTTAGCAACAACTAAAACATCAGAGTGTTATCAACATTATTCTCACACTAAATCCAAAACCCAGCACTGTAGCAGCTACTAAGAAGAAAATTAACTCTGTCCCAGCCGAAACCAGGACAGCAAATTATAAACTTATCTTGGCAACCATGGCATATTTCAGGTCGAGTACTGAATAGCAAAAAAATTTCTGTTTAAAATTAATCACTTTCTTAAAGAGAGAGTGAGTTACAGGCATGCTTCTGAGCCTGGTCTACAATGGGAGTGGGTGACTAATGCACCAACTATATCTTATCAGATTTTTCTGAAGGGCACAGTCATGGAATGCAAGTGAACAAGGAATTCTACCGAGTGTTACAGGGGTTTCCTAGTAATGAGATTGTTTGGGCTTGGGAGTAAGCTCCGAAATGCTAAAGGGTGGTGGATACAGTGTGTGCGTGCAGGGTCAAAACCCCTCTTATCTGAGTGACCCAAAAATCAGCCTTGACAACACTTCCTACAAAAAATAGCCAAGAGGATAGTGTTAATTTATGAGCAGTAAGGAAAAAGTGACAAAGAAAATGCAAGTCATATGTGAGAGATTTTGACAGTGTGGGTTGAAGAGTTAGAGACTCAGAGTAGTGTAGAAGTCAAGAGATGGGGAAAACTACATGAACTATATGTATTGAATTGAAGTGATCAGGATAATGACATTTAAAATAACCTATGCCAAATGAAAACCATGTGACTCAATGCAAGAGCAGGAAACTGGATTCAGCATGCACAGAATTAGGGCAGAGCATACTGGAGAGAAATAAACTCGATAAGGCAAGTCCATATTATCTTTGCTGAAGCTCTAGGTCTCAGTATGAATGTTACTGTCATTTAAAGAAAAAAATCAGTTGTAACAAGTACAGAAAATATATTGCCAATCAAAATAGCAGAGATGACAGAATCTTGAAAACTGGTTTCTCAGACCTAGTTTATGTGTTACTATAGATGTGGTTTCTCACAGTGCTTTTCCTTGTCATTTGCTTATTTAAATTTTGTAGTAAAAGACATGGCAGGCACTTGGTCTCCCCAGAATGCAGTCTTGAAATAAATGAGCTCTTCCATTTAGCTTGGATTACATCATGTAAATTAATAGAAAACCCACAGCATCCTTCTCTGTTCGCTGACCCAACTTTATCTGTTAACTGTTACACTTCAAAGGAAAAATAATCTCCGAAGACATGTGGGCACAGCGAGGAACACGCTGCTGGCCCCCTCGTCCTGCTCTATATCTGTGGAGCTCCATCTCTTGTAGCCTTGTACATCACAGGAGAACTGGTCAGGCTGTGAGCTTGTGAGTACATTTTTGCAGGTGAGCATTGTGCACGTGAATCCTAATGAACCAGAAGGGGTCTGAAATCTTGTTTGCTCAGAGTCCTAAATATGTCCCAAGACAATTTGGGTTATGTGGGACCGGCAGCCTCATTAAAGTGCACTCAGAACCCGGTAGGCAGCTGAAACAGAATGTAGACTGCAGATATATTGCATTAGGAAAGGAGCATTGCATTTCTATGTGAAGTCTTACCTTGTCTGAAGTGCAAGTAGTTGCACCATTTTCTTCTGGTTGAATCTGTGGGGTTTTTTTGCTTTAAATTAGCTCACTGTTTCTCTGATGAAAAGTTCAGTTCCAATTGACTACAGTTGATCTGTTTCAGGCATATTGTAACAAATTCAATATTGTAACAAGTTCAAATTCAATTTTGGCCTATTTGTAGTACATGCTGAAGTCCTTTATCTTTCCTCTATGGATCTAATGTAGAGCTACACTATGTTTCACAAGTTATTTCTCATATAACTCTGCTTCCGATAAGCAGACCTCCATGTCTGTAAAGATCTGACAGATTCTTACAGAGTGTTTTTTTTGCCAGAGAAATACATGAGTATCTGAATTCAAAGAGCAATTCTCATATGGTCTTTGAAAAAAAAAAAATCCCACTTAGCCCTCAGCCAACCCCCTGGGGGAAATTTGCTGTGATAGGGAGAGCCTCCACTGCACACACTTTCATCCTTTCTGAGTTCGAGTGTGGTGGGTTGACCCTGGCTGGACACCAGGTGTCCACCAAACTACTCTATCACTCCCCTCCTCAGCTGGACAGGGGAAGAAAATATAACAAAAAGCTCATGGGTCGAGATAAAGACAGGAGAGATCATTCACCAATTACCATCACGGGCAAAACAGACTCGACTTGGGAAAATTAGTTTAATTTATTACCAATCAAATCAGAGTAGGGTAATGAGAAATAAAAACTAAATCTTAAAATACCTTCCCCACCCTCCTTCTTTCCCAGCTCAACTTCACTCCTGATTTTCTCTACCTCCTCCCTCCGAGTGGGCGCAGGGGGACAGGGAATGGGGTTGCGGTCAGTTCATCACATGTTGTTTTGCCCCTCTTCTCCTAGGGGAGAGCTCCTCACACTCTTCCCCTGCTCCAGCATGGGGTCCCT